>NC_135500.1:36400952-36700952 GCF_052857255.1 Amblyomma americanum | reverse complement strand
ACGCTTTCAGCTTCTATTGTTCGTCTTCCGGTAGGTCAGAATGAGCGTGTAGAATGATATGCGGCATGTAATACTTGGATGGCGAGTTTCAAGGAGTAAAGGATTCTGCAGAGCAAATATAGGTGCTGAAATTTCAAGCGCAGCTGCTTTAAGTATGCACAGCAGCGGCATTAGCAAGAATTCACGGTGCTACCCAGGAAAACGCGTCATGTCATTTGCGAAAGAAATGGTTATAGACGAAACGCAACCCTGGCTGCTGGAGCAGAGCACGTTGCAAGCACGCGACGCCCAAGATATCCTTTTGGAAAGGCATTTTGAAGTTTGGCGCCGTCTCACGACTGCCCGACCCACCCCATGACAACGCGAAAATTAAGTCACTTGTTTACAGTAACTGCAAGCATGAACTAACTGCCAGCAAAGCAAAATTAGGAACTGCGCTCTGCCTGAATAAGATCGGCCTTTACGAGCGAGCAAACTTATCTGAGAGACGATGACTACCAGCTTTGCATTATTCTCCTGCATATCTGTAGCCTCGTCATCGCTTTCGATAAACCTCCCGTGAGCATGAACTTTCCTCACGTCATTCAGGAAACAAAGTAGCACCACAAAAAGAAGTTTTCCGCAACTTAACGGAGCTCCACTAAACCTCACAGCAATGCGCGTTATACCAGCTGGCTTAGCTTACAATGTAAGGAACTAAAAATGAACATTTGCAATGCTTACATGTTAGTAAAATCCCCTGAATTTAAGAGAATAGACGGCATTGGGCATTCAAGTCCATAATCTGATGTCTTTTACAATGATATTTAAACCAAATATTTTAGGAAGTTTCAGGACACGCCACAGGTTGAATATACGTGGAGAACAAAAAATGGCGCTCTATATGGTAGCTGAAGTCACTCATTGGACATACATACTTTCTGAAATTGCAATATTTAGTACATGTCAGTATCTGTGGCAGCATACGCAGCTTGTACTGGTTGCTTCGGTTACGTTCTTTTAACGTTATTCAGGCCAGAATGACGACAAGGAAGCTTGCGTCCAACTAGAAAACTGTTCATTGGGGCTAACTCGTGTCCTCAAACGGAAAGCATGGAGTTCGCCGGCGCAGCGACAAAACTGGTGCTCAGTCAACGAAGGTAAGAAGGACGGTCGCTCTCGGCCTTGCAAAATTGAAAGGTTACCAGGAACTGGAAGCATTAGACGCCTAATGCGCTTACGACAATTTTGAACATGAAGAGAGACTTGCTCGTGGCTAAAGTCATTCCAGAGAAATCTGGTGGCCTCTTGTTTGAAAACAAAAGCGGAAAGGCCGCGGGCTATTGGCTACGAGCAGAGAAGAATTCATTACAATGCTTTTTGACCCTTGCTCGCGCACTAGTAATTAGCATTCTTTTGAGATATTGATACAGGCCTCTCGTTTAAGGAAGTTGTGATGTATATGATTGTGAAAATAAGTTCATTGAGGACTTGCGAAAAACGATATCTGTGTAATTAAGTACTATATACACGTCCCAGCAATCTTGCAATTTATTTGACCGCTCAGCGACTCAAGTACCGTCTCAAACCACTCGCTACGGTGCTATCAGGTTTACTGTTCAAGCGTCGTACAGAATTTTTTCCGCAATATAGTACATTTTTATGGGACGAGCACAAAACTTTCGTTCTCTGAGTTTTCATTATGGATCTTCCCCTTAGAATATATTAACTTGTCATTTAATCACGGACCATGACATATACGAGATGAAATGATCAGAGTGTTTCCTTCTGGACTTAACACCACAAATGCTCGACATAGTTCTGAGGAATGAAAGAGTGATTCCTCATTTTCAATGTTTTCACCGAGCAAAGTTCGCGACGAAGAATCTGTGCGCCATGTGGACTGTGCTGCAGATAGGCAGTTTAAGCATCTGAATTTTGTGTCTCTTTGATTTCGGTGGTGCGCTCACCATGAACCAGCGGGCTACAGCGCGAAACTAGACAAAAGCCACCCGCCGCCGCAGATGTAGGTGGGGAGGGAGCGGTGGGGTCGTCGCGCCTCTAGCGGCGGCGGGCGGCGTAACTCCAGGAGAAAAACTTGCATTGCTTCTGCTGCGAATGCGAAGGCCGCTCGAGACCGGCCGTGAGCAAAGACGTGCGCCTTGCCAAAACGCCGAGAGAGGGCGCCACGCGCTTCTTGCCGATGCTGAGAATGCATGAGCAATAGAAAAACAGCGCAGGAAATCTTTTGCTTCAATAAAATGTAACATGCTTTATATTTATTTAAAGGTAGGACATTACGCTACCTGAAGCGCCGAGAGCGTGTCGATATATTGTAAATTAGGGCTGTGGTGAGCGATAAGGTGAAGTCAAGTGGGGTATTTTTCAGGGCCTCGCCATAGGCTCCATGCTATCGCAGCTTATTGCGGATGGTAAACGCAGAATGTAAGCTACATTGATGAAACTCTACTAAAATAAACTTTAAGAAGAGTTTAACATCTTGGCGAGAGAGCTCTTCTCTAACTTTTATGCGCGACGAGGTATTAATTTTTATTTTTCATCGCCATTGAGTTACGCGCAGCCGCACCGCCGGCTGTCACGAGATGGCGCGACCGGTTTTTCGAGGCGCATGGACCAGAATCCTGGGGATGGTGACGCTTGTTCGCCGTCCTCAGTTGCGAAAGGTAATTTTCCCGAGGCATATGCAGTGAGTTAAGATGCTGACATCGAGCTGCGTCGCTCATAGTGGAGATCACCGTTGTGTATTGATGCGAAAGCACTAGTCCTAGGGGGAGAACCCGTACAAGATCTTGCGACGTTTGTGAAAAGGTATATTGCGATGCGTGTAGTGTTATGCCAAGTGAAATAAATAAAGCAAATATTGCTGCGACTGTTACTCGAACCCTCAGTGATGGCGCGAACAGATCAGCTTGCTGGCCAGTGCACGAGAGCACTGGGCTATTGGCGCAATTTTTTCTTTATTGCCTGTTGCGGCCGATCACTCCTCGTGTTAAACTGAAGCACCCCCTCGCATTGCACATCGTCGCCTTCACCAACTTCCATCTGCGGCACGAAGACGCAGAGAGAGAGAGAAAGCTTTTATTTAGGTGATTAATTCGCAGGAGCCGGGTGGTCGGGGCCCCTAGTCCAGGGCTCCGCTGGCGGTAGCTGACTTGCAGACTAGATGGATGACCCAGACCTGCTGGTCCGCAAAGAATTCTTTGTCTTCATCGCTGTCGTAATCGTTCATGCAATTCCGATTTGGCACGTTTATAGATTTTAGGCAAAAATTTGGTTTTGACAGCTAAAGCAACTCCATCAGTTATGGCGGTCCCGCCAGATTTTCGCTGTTTTGCATGAATATATTCGCACAAGTAATCGAACGTGCGTTAAATATCCGATTAGTATTTAATTCGGTTTCGGAAATAGACCCCGCCGCGGTGGCTCAGTGGTTAGGGCGCTCGGGTACTCATCCGGAGTACCCGGGTGCGAACCCGACCGCGGCGGCCGCGTTTCGATGGAGGCGATACGCTAATGCGCCCGTGTGTTCTGCGATGTCAGCGCTCGTTAAAGATCCCAAGGTGGTGGAAATTATTCCGGGGCCTCCATTACGGCACCTATTTCTTCCTTACTTCTTTCTCTGCCTCCTTCATTCCTTCCCTCACGGCGCGGTTCAGGTTTCCGCCGATATAGTAGTATTTTTATTTGGCCATATAATACAATATGCCGTCGAGGTGAGGCAAAAGGAGAAAGACGAGGCAAACCTTCTGACGGGGCCTACACCTCGATTAATGTGAAACAGTATGTGAGACAGATACTGCGCTATTTCCTTTCCCCAAAAGCCAATTTATTATTATTATTATTATTATTCGCGCACCCCTACACTTTAGGTTGGTTGGATGGATAGAAGATTGGCGCGTCCCTTTTGAAACGGGATGATGGCAGTGCCACTGTGCTCGTTTTTTTATCTATATTTATTTCACCTGACCTCCCATGGCGAAAACAATATAAAAAAGAGCATGATTGCAAAGCTAGCTAACTTGGACGACAAATCGTTGGATGGTATCACGGACTTTTAACAAATGCTGGCCGGAAGCAAAAATTCCCGAGGAATGGAAGGCGGCAGAAGTTCTTTATTCCGAAATCCGGTAAAGAGATCAGTATCGACAATACGAGGCCAATATCGCTAATGTCGTGCACCGTCAAGTTGATGAAAAAAGTAATATATAAAGTAATTTACAGACATTTAGATAAAAGTGGCTTCTTCCCAAACACAATGTTCGGGTTCAGACCAAAGCTTCCGACTCAAGACGCACGTTTACAGCTGAAAGAAGAAATCATCGAAATACCTATAGGGTTTCCGACCAGGGCAATTCTAGCATTATAATTCAAGGTTGCGTTTGATAATGTCAAATATGACATCACACTCTAAATTCACAGGACTTAATTGTGATGTCAGGACATACAATTATATCAAATAATTTCTTTCGAACCGAAGATTGAGACTCAGTATCGGGGAAGTCAGAGTACACGAGGCAGCAGGGGAAGTGCGGGCACACCGCAGGGGGCAGTGCTGTCCCATTTCCTCTTCAACAATGCCCTATTATGACTGCCGAATAGGCTGGACAGCGTACACACTAAACACGAATGACACGAGATGGGAGGTTTATCCGTGTTCGTCCGCTTTAAAACACCGCATCGCCAGACGAGAACACCGGTCAGACGGTGCGCATGGTATCATAAACACCGAAGCAACACCAGCTAGAACTGACGGTGTGCTAACGAGGTCCGCAATCGTTCATCAGCCGTCTCTAACGGAGTGGTTGTCGCCATTCGGAACCTTCCGAACGGTGTAGAAAAAAACACCGTACGGCAACTGAGACGGAGCGAGGTCGAATTCCTGCTGCTGTTCAAAAGAACGCGCCAGTGGAACTGTGTACTTTTATGTTTCGCTTAGTTCCGGAACGAAGCAGCAAGTTTTGGTTTCGGTCGAGATGCAATCGACAGCAGGCGGTTCAAAGCATCAGAAGACGGCGAGAGAGTCGTGACTCGCGAGTGCGGACGCTGTGACCGAAGCGGCGTAGGCGCTAGGCCTAGCAGCGCCAGCGGGGCCGTCTCGGATTGCGTCGCAGAAGTGAGCGCGGCGGGTTGTCTGGAGCCTCTCTTGGAACGGATATCGTGAGCGGCGACTGTGCGTTTGCCGCTGCTGCTTTTCGATGCGCGACGGAGAAAGAGAAGATGGATGCTTAGCCGAGTTCACCGAAGTGGATATCGTAAACGACGGCTGAGCTTGCCCCTCGCTCTGGTTTGCGAATGGCGGTATGGCGCCGTTGTGAGCGAATTGAGACAAGCGCTGGCTTTGCCGCGCCCTTGGCCAGCGGGAGAGAAATTTCTACCTCGACACTGCTGCCCGGAAGGATATTTTTGAATCCCTGCCGTCTCACAGCCGTCTCGCCGTCATGGTAAGTGATTTTGCGTCTTAAATATCGTTGTACGAAAGACGTGAGCAGGCTTGTGTGGAGCGCTGAAGCACTCTGCTGCGGAATGGGCGCAAAACATTAGCGCAGTTTTCTTAACGACGCGCTGCCAGTGTATGGGTTGTTTTATATGACTATGCGCCAGCGCTTGAGCACCTGCATCGTCAGTCAATCCCACTGCCTGCGTTATAAGTTCGCCTTCATTCCGCAAAGCACCGCACGAGCGCTCTGTACAAGTCTGCTTGCGTCTGCACTGAAGTAGGTACACCTTGCAAGCGGCTGTATGTTTTCGGCATTGTTATTTTAGTGCCCTCCGAAGCATTTGTGTCATTTTAGTTTGGATATGTGCAGCATTTTTGGCCACTCTTAATTTCATGCATGTTCGCAGAACGAGGTATGCGGCATCGCTATTAAAATAAAAAAAAATCAGGTCGCTTTTTCTAAAATGCCATGCTTCCTCTAAAAAAAAAAAACAACATAATTTTGCTTATCGTGTGCGTCCCAGCAAATGAATGTGCTCAAAGCTTCTGAAGTGCATACACTCTTATTCTGCCGTCATAGATTCGGCCGCCACATTTAGAATTCCAATCTGATTATTTGTTGCTTTCAGTCAATGGCGCAATCTCTTTGTCACTGGAACACGAGTGAAAGCGAGAAAGCAACGGCTGTCAGTTCTTGCCTTATGTTCTGCGGTTCGTTGCGGCGTAACTTCGATGGGTGCAGTATAAACGTGCTGTCACTATTTGTGAAAATATAACAGCTGCTTTAATTTCAAAGCATCACATACTTCATTGCCTTGCTCACCTATCATTATTGGAGTCAGTAATTCGAACGACATACATTTTATTCATAATGATTTGTTTGGTATCAAACCTGACTGGACATTGTAGAACTCCAAGGTTGCATCAGTTTAATCTACAAGCAGTACCAAACAGTTCAGAGTTAAGTCGCAAAGAAAGATGCCCCCTGCAACACTTGTAGGTATATTTGTGCAAATTATTGGTGGACATAGGCAGGAACTGAAATTTTTGTACGAAAATAGCAGCTCAGTATTATTCTGACCATCTGATGACTACCTTTTAGGCACAGAATTTACTCAAATTTAGTCATTGATGTCACGAGCCTTAGCAAGGCTTGGGTTTTGAGATTATTTATTTTAGAATGGGGCTGGCTCAAAGCCCTGGTGTTTCGTTACCTTGCAAAGAGGCGGGATGCAGTGACAGTAAGGAGCTGCTGACCCCCAAGGTATTTTCTTTAAAATTCAGGCATAGTTACTTGTGCAATTAAAAAAAAAGACAATAGTAGGAATAAGGAGCCAGTATAACTGCTGCAACTATGCTCAGTTCTGAAAATAGAGTAATTTCATGAATAAACCAGATACAGCCTACTGACACGCTGCTATTTTGGGACTTGCATTGCTACTGTCTCATTTTTACGCGTGTTTACTACCACTCTTTTCAACTAACCAATAATCCAATGTTGAGACTGTTGTGGTTTCTTTAGACTTGCACGGAATTATGGAGAGGCGATCACCAGTATTTGCTTTTGTGACTGTGGTTTTTTCATTTTATTGACAAATGGTAATGAGGTCTGGATACGGTGCAGCTATTTTTTATTTTCAGTTTGAAAAGAGTGTTTTGTGTTGTAGTCTTCGATGGCATCCAATCATTGTGGAGTGCTACTTCACAAGCTGTGTATAATGGCGATATACACTTTGAACAACACCATACCAGTTTTGTATTTTTAGGTCTTCATTATACACACGCAAATATGATTCATGGGGAGTACTGATTGTTGCATCTCGGGCTGTTATAGGTGCTCAAAATGTGATTCCCTAGAGACCATTTGCTTCTTCGATGCTCAGCAAAAATTCCTGTAGTCGCCATATGTATCAAATGTCACGGATAAAGCAAGAGTGGTAGGTTTCGTGTGCAGCTGTACCTTTCTAATACGCACTTTGTATCACGCTCCCTTATGAGCAGTGGCTCACCATTGTTTATTTAGCCTCTAGTTCGATTACAGTTAGGCTGTTGCTGCACTGGATGCAATCAAAATATATTGAGCAGCTCAGTTGTCTTATAGCTAAAATATGGTTTTCAAATCTTTGGCAGGGAGGCCATTGCAGCATTTTCTTTAACTTTTGCATAGTTGTGGTGGCCCACTAAATGTGATCATGGCTCTAATGGACAAATCATATGTACAGTTGCACCTCTGTAATATGGACACTTTGGTTTCCGAGCAAAATTCTCGCAAAATGATTCATACATACTAACGAATCATGAATGAAAAAGTTTTGATACAAAACTTGTCACCAAGGTCTCCTGCACATAGTGGTGGGCAATGAAGTTGAAGCTAGACAGTGTTGATAGCTCCAAGTACATTAGCCTGGTCACCATTATGTTTAAAAATCGGTCAGTGACATGTTTGAACCTCGCATTTCTTTGACTTTATTCTTGAAAAAATTGGGTTGAGCACGGTTTTTCTATGTAAAATTTCTCACTCTGAAGAGGGGAGACCACCCCCTCATGAATTCATCCCTAGGATAGTGTAGTCATAATGTGCATTATACTGAAATGTAACAGTATTTTTTTGCACTTCTACAAGTGTTAGAAATGTCAGCGATATTTCGTTTTAATTTTGCAGGACCAAGCACTTACAGCATGCCCCCTCACCTATCAAGGCGCAGTTTTCCTGTTCATTGGCCATCACCCTGTAGTGAAAACCTCATCGCTTCTGTGGGGATTCTGCTGTTTGCAGCCTTCTGGGTGTTCTGTTTGGAAAATCTAAAGAAGGCACTCTGTCTGCTGACTTTTCTTGAGAGTGCTTTTAGATATTTGGCTTAAAATAAACCACGCTTCGATGGCTTTCAGCTCATCAGTTTTTAAAAACCACTTTGTCTTTCCTTCACAGCTGCCTCTTCTATCTGCCTGTACATGTTTTTTGTCTAGTTTTTTAGTACTGTTTGGAATACTGGTAGTGGAACACAAACTGTGCTGCTATCACTTATCAATGTTAACATGATACAGTTGCCCAGAGCGAAGAAAAAGGAAAACAATATCAGCATGAATCTGTGAGAAAACTGATGTAAAGCCTTTGTCAAAAAGTACAGAGCCAAAGGGTTTGGCTTCTAAGCCGTGTAATAAGGCCTCTGAGCATCCATGGATGTCCAACATTCACGGTGGTCAGGGCAACATTTTCTGTACCTTCAAGAGATCTGGAATGCTAGCGATGCACAACAAGGGTCAGAAGCGAATTCCTTGGGCTCTGAAATTCGACAAATGCTGTACTCACATTATGTGACAGCATGGGAAGACATGACAAACAGGAATAGCAACATTTCGTTGACCCTAAGATTCATCACCCCACTGGTTTCTTGTCCCTGCATGGGCTAGTCATGGTTTTTGCATCTAGCTAGGACAGCTTCCTGGGAGCACTGACAGCATTTTGTATTTTTTTGTTTTTTAATGGACTTCCCGTTCTGCCACATGACACATTTGCTAGCATTTATACATATCCTTTAATTAGAAAAAATAATGGTGATAATGGATTTGGTGAACAATTAAGTTTTCAAGCAAATATGCGCTTAGACACAGGTCTTCAGAAATTCAATTACTTATTTAATCACAAAGTTACTAGTCCTTAGTCTGATCAGTTGCCGTGGGAACTTTTCTGGAATTTTTCTTCACTTCGTCCTAAAGTGAAGTTGATGAATGCCTTTTTCCTGATCAAACAGAATGCATGTGTCCTTAGCGCTTTGACCTTAGCCCATGTGTTTTTGCTTTGCTTGCAGTGCGCACAGTCACGTAATATGAGGTTGACTAATTCCTTGTGTTTCAGCATTAGTCATTACTTGTTAGCTAGATTGAAAAGCATGTGTGCATGTGTTGCTGTATTCTAATTTTTTCCATATAAGTTATGAGTGCTGCATTTTATTTCGGACAGGCTCCTTCAAATGGATGGCTAACTTATCATTCGGGGCACATAAACTTTCTCTCGAGCATAGGCCTCCATATATTGAGTGTAAAGTTTTGTTTTGTGTTCTTTTTATGTGATTGTGTTAAATTGAATGTTTTGTATATATTTTCTAAGGTTATGTTCATCCTATGTGTTTCTCAAGAACAAACACAAACATTAGAGTTTGGATACCTGTGATATTTTACTGTAGATTTAGTGGGCTGCTTTAGGATGTCTGTTTAGTATTTCTTTTACTGTAGTTTGTTATCTGCATCTTGAAGTTAGCCACTTGGAATTAGCCACTGGGAATTGTCTGGTGCATAACATTTTTTTTAGTTAATCTTATCTGACAGCACCAGTTAGCCTGAAGTGTAGCGAATAAGTTTTCAAGTCAACCCTGCATTGTTTTCAAGATTTGCTATTGTATCGTTTTGATTACTTTTAGGTGCTGATTTCAAGTTAGTCCTTATCTCTAATACCTGTCCAAGAATTCTGGCTTCAAATGTTGTTTATTGTCCTCCATTTAAAAAAATAAAATTGTAATCTACAGGTCTTTGTGACCTATTATTTACGCAGGCTCTTCAATTTCTTTTCAATTGAATAAGCTTGACATATTAAGCAGCCTTTTAATGATGCTGGTGTTAATATTTCAGATATGTGTGTAGGATAGTAACTGACATTTGTGATAATCCAGTGCTATTTGTAGCGGTGGTCTGCGTAATTCAGTATTTTCGAACATCCAATGGAATGAATGTAAGTCGCATGCGCAAGTTAAATTGCGAACAGTGTTTTGAGGACGTGCTAGTAACAATGTTCTGTAAAGTGCTTAAAACTGCAGTCTCGAAAAAAAAGTTTCTTTAACTTACACACCTACCTTGCGCTATGAAGGTAAAATCCAAGAATATATTTTTGTTCGAACATAAAACCACGGAGCACAAGCTATATGCAATGTTTTTGTGTAATCCTTACTTCGAATCCTGCTTTTATCGACTTTGAGGATTTATAGACTGGATGAAAATAGTGCTCGAAAAATATTTTCAATGCGCGAGTGGAGCACGGAATTCAAAATTTTCTTTCCATTATGGGCTGCAAAAATAAGTAAGAGTAATGAACGGATTTTAAGGCTAGAATATACGAATGCATTCTTTTTAAAAACTTCTAAAGGCAGAAAGATAGCAAACATTATTTGTCCAATGTGGAGCTGCCCGCAAGTGGCTTGTGCACCATTCTGGTTCTTTAACTTCAGGGATTCGGTTTTTAGACCACAGTGAAGAGATGGTATACTTTTACGAGAAGAAAAAATGTGTTCGAGGAATTTGGCACGTAGATCTGTTACCACAGTCTTGTTCTCAGTTTCATTGCCTGTCGTCTCCCCAACTCTGCTTTTCTTGCCCATTGAGAACCACCCCGTCAAGATACTTTTGGCTAGCGCCGGAGCCATGGTGTGTGTATTTTTTTACAGAAGTGCCGTATACACAGCGGAGTCGGATTAAAGACGTTTCCTTGCAGCCGCCGCTGGTCTCGTTTTGTTTCCGCGATGTACGGCAGTACGCTGCGACGTGACTGCGACGTCGTGTGTATGCATGGCGCCACGATCGTGCAGCGCAGGCATCCAGGAGGAGGTGAAGACAGCGGTCCGATGCACTTTGTATCCAGCGTTCTTGCCCTGTTCCTTACAGTACTACTTCGTAACGGCACGGACGGAACGGGGCTCGTTGTTATATCTCAAAATTGAAGTTCGATTGGGCTTTGTCCATGATTACAAAGCGCATTCGAATCTGATTATTGTGATTAACGAACTAGCACCGTTCCGCCTATATACTTAGCAGTTCTAGTAGCCCTGTAAGAAAGAGCAGAAATGCAATATTGAAAAACGGACCGCTGTCATCTCCTCCTCCTAGATGCCGGTGTTGCGAAATCTTGGCGCCTGCAAAAAAACGACACCGCAGCAACCGCTCAGCGTATCGCCGTGGTTGAAACCTCCCATTGCTAACCGGAAGGGCAACGTATTTTTTGGTGTAAAAATCTACACCAAATCTGCTGCCTTCGCCAACCGTAAGACCTCCATACTTTTTGGCGTTGAAATCTGCCCCAAGTCTAACGGTGTATATCGAACCTCGATTTGGGAGGACGCGAGAGGAGAAGCCAAAAACACCCATCTGGGTTGATTTGTGTTTAGGTGTACAGGGTGTCAAGCACGCGGTGCATGGTGGCGGCATTACGACTTTGACCTCCAGAGGCTCAATTGGGAGCATGCAGGAATGACTACAATGTGTGGTGGATGCCGTGCAACATTACGCTAAGAACTGTGGATTCCACTGCGCACGCAACAAATCGGAGTTACTAATATTCAGGAAGAAATGAGACTCTGACCCTGTTGCAGTGTTTGTGGGGGAAGCGCAAATTCAAGAGATATCACTTGCGAAAATCATAGGTCTGCTAATAGACGGCAAGTACAACAACGCGGAAGCTATTAGGCGATTGCAGGCAACAAATGAGCAATTGGCGAGAATGATTAGTAGGGTATCCAACCAAGCATGGACTTAAAAGAGAAACGAACCATAAAGTTAATACAGGCTTTTATTGTGAGCTTACACATGACAATATCTGAAATGGAAGAAAAGTAAGAAAAACAAGTTGGACGTCACAATCCGCAAAGGATATAAAAGAGCACTTGCTTTCCCGGTTCACGCACACACTAAACACAAATCAACCCGGATGGGTGTTTTTGGCTTGTCCTTTAGCGTCCTCACAAATCGAGGTTCGATATACACCGTTAGACTTGGGGCAGATTTCAACACCGAAAAGTATGGAGGTCTTACGGTTGGCGAAGGGAGCTGATTGGGTGTAGATTTTTAGACCAAAAAATACGAAGCACTTGCGGTTAACAATGGGAGCATATTTGGTGTAGATTTTTACACCAAAAAATGCGATGCACTTCCGGTTAGCAATGGGAGGTTTCAACCGCGGCGATACGCTGAGCGGTTGCTGCGGTGTCGTGTTCTTGCAGGCGCCAAGATTTCGCAACGCCGGCATCTAGGAGGAGGAGGTGATGACAGCGCTCCGTTTTTCTATATTGCATTTTTGTTCTTTCTTACAAGGCTACTAGAACTGCTAAGTATATAGGCGGAACGGTGCTAGTTCGTTAATCACAATAATCAGGTTCGAATGCGCTTTGTAATCATGGACAAAGCCCAATCGAACTTCAATTTTGAGATATAACAACGAGCCCCGTTCCGTCCATGCCGTTACGAAGTAGTACTGTAAGGAACAGGGCAAGAACGCTGGATACGAAGTGCATCGGACCGCTGTCTTCACCTCCTCCTGGATGCCTGCGCTGCACGATCGTGGCGCCATGCATACACACGACGTCCCAGTCACGTCGCAGCGTACTGCCGTACATCGCGGAAAAAAAACGAGACCACCGGTGGCGGCAAGGAAACGTCTTTAATCTGACTCCGCTGTGTATACGGCACTTCTGTAAAAAAATACACACACCATGGCTCCGGCGCTAGCCAAAAGTATCTTGACGGGGTGGTTCTCAATGGGCAAGAAAAGCAGAGTTGGGGAGACAACAGGCAATGAAACTGAGTACAAGACTGTGGTAACAGATCTACGTGCCAAATTCCTGCAACACATTTTTCTTCTCGTAAAAGTATACCATCTCTTCACTGTGGTCCAAAAACCGAATCCCTGAAGTTAAAGAACCTGAATGGTGCACAAGCCACTTTCGGGCAGCTACACATTGGACAAATAATGTTTGCCATCTCTCTGCTTTTAGAAGTTTTTAAAACGAATGCATTTGTATATTGTATCCTTAAAATCCGTTCATTACTGTCACTTATTTTTGCAGTCCATAATAGACCTTTTTAAAGGAATTTTTGAATTCCGTGCTCCACTCGCGCATTGAAAATATTTTTCGAGCATTATTTTCATCCAGTCTATAAGTCCTCAAAGTCGATAAAAGCAGAAGGATTCGCCGTAAGGATTACTCAAAAATATTGCATATAGCTTGTGCTCCGTGGTTTTATTTTCGAACAAAAATAGTTCTTGGATTTTACCTTCTTAGTGCAAGGTAGCTGTGTAAGTTTGTTAGACATTTTTTTTTCCGAGACTGCAGTTTTAAGCACTTTACAGAACATTGTTACTAGCACGTCCTCAAAACACTGTTCGCAATTTAACTTGTGCATGCGACTTATTCATTCCATTGGATGTTAGAAAGTACTAAACACCTGTAGATTAATGCGGCGAGTTGGGCGTGTTGGTACATGGTTTTCTGGAAAATCAGCGCTGAACAGACGAGGACAGAGACGAGGCGACAAGGACGGGCGCTGAACTGACAACAAATTTTATTGAAGGGATTCACACTTATAAACGTAGTGTAGCTACCGTTCGCGCATGCTCAGAAAAGTCAGCTCTTTTGGTGAAAGGGCGATAGAGGCTGTGCTGACGCAGCCCTCTCCCAGGCTATATATCTGATTTGATTCTGCTATTTCTCTAGTCATACGTACACTGCTCTTTCTGATTATGGAGGTGTCATCGAGTGCAGGAGTACAATCTAGGCAAGTGATACAGTGGCTTGCGAGGAAGCCTTCAAAATCTTTTCCCTCGCGTGCATTTTTCACGTTCAAGGCATGCTCTCTTAACCTCTCGTTCACGCATCTCCCAGTTTGGCCAACATACGTCTTTCCACAACTTAACGGAATTTTGTAAACTACACCTTCTGTGCAATCAACATAAGGCCGCCTATGTTTTTTGCCACAGCCACGCTGCTGGGTCGCCTCCGGATTAGTGATCCTGCAAAGCTTGGACAAGCTGTCCAAGCTTTGCAAGCTTTGCAAGCAAGCTGTCCAAGCTTTGCAGGATCACTAATCCGGAGGCGACCCAGCAGCGTGGCTGTGGCAAAAAACATAGGCGGCCTTATGTTGATTGCACAGAAGGTGTAGTTTACAACATTCAATTTAACACACAATCACATAAAAAGAACACAAAACAAAACTTTACACTCAATATGTGGAGGCCTATGCTCTAGACAAAGTTTATGTGCCCTGAAAGATATATATGTTACCCACCCATTTGAAGGAGCTTGTTGCAAATAAAATGCAGCACTCCTAACTTATATGGAAAAAATTAGAATACAGAAACACATGCACGCATGCTTTTCAATCTAGCTAACAAGTAATGACTAATGCTGAAACACATGGAATTAGTCAACCTGGTATTACATAACTATGCACACTACAAGCAAAGCAAAAACACATGGGCTAAGGTCAAAGCGCTAAGGACACATGCATTCTGTTTGATCAGGAAAAAGGTATTCATCACCTTCACTTTAGGACGAAGTGAAGAAAAATTCCAGAAAAGTTGCCATGGCAACTGATCAGACTAAGGACTGGTAACTTTGTGATTAAATAAGTAATTGAATTTCTGAAGACCTGTGTCTAAGCACATATTTGCTTGAAAACTTAATTGTTCACCAAATCCATTATCACCATTATTTTTTCTAATTAAAGGATATGTATAAATAAGAGCAAATGTGTCATGTGGCAGAACGGGAAGTCTATTAAAAACATTAAAAAAAATTACAAAATGCTGACAGTGCTCCCAGGAAGCTGTCCTAGCTAGATGCAAAACGATAAAACCCATAATTAGCCCATGCAGGGGCAACAAACCAGTGGGGTGATGATTCTTAGGGTCAACGAAATGTTACTGTTCCTGTTTGTCATGTCTTTCCATTCTGCCACATAATGCGAGTACAGCATTTGTCGGATTTCAGAGCCCAAGGAATTCGCTTCTGAGCCTTGTGCATCGCTAGCATTCCAGATCTCTTGAAGGTACAGAACATCTTGCCCTGACCACCGTGAATGTTGGACATCCATGCATGCTCAGAGGCCTTATTACACGGCTTAGAAGCCAAACCCTTTGGCTCTGTACTTTTTGACAAAGGCTATACATCAGCTTTCTCACATATTCATGCTGATATTGTTTTCCTTTTTCTTCGCTCTGGCCAACAGTACCATGTTAACATTGACAAGTTATAGCAGCACAGTTTGTGTTCCACTACCAGTATTCCAAACAGTACTAAAAAACTAGACATGTAAAACATGTACAGGCAGATAGAAGAGGCAGCTGTGAAGGAAAGACAAAGTGTTTTTTAAAAACTGATGAGCTGAAAGCCATCGAAGCGTGGTTTATTTTAAGCCAAATATCTAAAAGCACTCTCAAGAAAAGTCAGCAGACAGAGTGCCTTCTTTAGATTTTCCAAACAGAACACCCAGAAGGCTGCAAACAGCAGAATCCCCACAGAAGCGATGAGGTTTTCACTACAGGGTGATGGCCAATGAACAGGAAAACTGCGCCTTGATAGGTGAGGAGGCATGCTGTGAGTGCTTGGTCCTGCAAAATTAAAAACGAAACATCACTGACATTTTTAACACTTGTAGAAGTGCCAAAAATACTGTCATATTTCAGTATAGTGCACATTATGACTACACTATCCTAGAGATGAATTCATGAGGGGGTGGCCTCCGCTCCTCAAAGTGAGAAATTTTACATAGAAAAACCATGCTCAACCCAATTTTTTCTAGAATAAAGCATGGTTCAAGCATGTCACTGACCGATTTTTAAACATAATGGTGACCAGGCTAATTTACTTGGAGCTATCAACGCTGTCTAGCTTCAACTTCAATGCCCACCACTATGTGTAGGAGACCTTGGTGACAAGTTTTGTATCAAAACGTTTTCATTCATGATTCGTTAGTATGGATGAATCACTTTGCGAGAATTTTGCTCGGAAACCAAAGTGTCCATATTACAGAGGTGCAACTGTACATATGATTTGTCCATTAGAGCCATGATCACATTTAGTGGGCCACCACAACTATGCAAAAGGTAAAGAAAATGCTGCAATGGCCTCCCTGCCAAAGATTTGAAAACCATATTCTAGCTGTAAGACAACTGAGCTGCTCAATCTCCATTTAATTGCAACCAGTGCAGCAACAGCCTAATTGTAATCAATCTAGAGGCTAAAGAAACAATGGTGAGCCACTGCTCATAAGGAAGCGTGATACAAAGTGGGTATTCGAAAAATACAGCTGCACACGAAAGCTACCACTCTTGCTTTATCCGTGACATTTGATACACATGGCGACTACAGGAATTTTTGCTGAGCATCGAAGAAGCAAATGGTCTCTAGGGAATCACATTTTGAGTTTGAGCACCTATAACAGCCCGGGAAACAACAATCAGTACTCCCCATGAATCATATTTGCGTGTGTATAATGAAGACCTAAAAATACAAAACTGGTATGGCGTTGTTCAAAGTGTATATCGCTATTATACACAGCTTGTGAAGTAGCACTCCACAATGATTGGATGCCATCGAAGACTACAACACAAAACACTGTTTTCCAACTGAAAATAAAAAATAGCTGCACCGTATTCAGACCTCATTGCCATTTGTCAATAAAATAAAAAACCACAGTCGCAAAAGCAAATAATGGTGATCGCCTCTCCATAGTTTCGTGCAAGTCTAAGGAATCCACAACCGTCTCAACATTGGATTAATGGTTATTTGAAAAGAGTGGTAGTGAACACGCGTGAAAATGAGACAGTAGCAATGCAAATGCCAAAATAGCAGCGTGTCAGTACGCTGTATTTGGTTTAGTCATGAAAGTACTCTATTTTCAGAACAGAGCATAGTTGCAGCAGTTACACTGGCTCCTTATTCCTACTATCGTCCTTTTTTTAATTGCACAAGTAACTATGCCTGAATTTTAAAGAAAATACCTTGGGGGTCAGCAGCTCCTTACTGTCACTGCATCCCGCCTCTTTGCAAGGTAACGAAACACCAGGGCTTTGTGCCAGCCCCATTCTAAAATAAATAATCTCAAAACCCAAGCTTTGCTAAGGCTCGTGACATCAATGACTAAATTTGAGTAAATTCTGTGCCTAAAAGGTAGTCATCAGATGCTCAGATAAATACTGAGCTGCTATTTTCGTACAAAAATTTCAGTTCCTGCCTATGTCCACCAATAATTTGCACAAAAATACCTACAAGTGTTGCAGGGGGTATCTTTCTTTGCGACTTAACTCTGAACTGTTTGGTACTGCTTGTAGATTAAACTGATGCAACCTGGGAGTTCTTCATATATTAGAACCCGTATAGAACAATGTCCAGTCAGGTTTGATACCAAACAAATCATTATGAATAAAATGTATGTCGTTCGAATTACTGACTCCAATAATGATAGGTGAGCAAGGCAATGAAGTATGTGATGCTTTGAAATTAAAGCAGCTGTTATATTTTCACAAATAGTGACAGCACGTTTATACTGCACCCATCGAAGTTACGCCGCAACGAACCGCAGAACATAAGGCAAGAACTGACAGCCGTTGCTTTCTCGCTTTCACTCGTGTTCCAGTGACAAAGAGATTGCGCCATTGACTGAAAGCAACAAATAATCAGATTGGAATTCTAAATGTGGCGGCCGAATCTATGACGGCAGAATAAGAGTGTATGCACTTCAGAAGATTTGAGCACATTCATAAATTTGCTGCGACGCGCACGATAAGCAAAATTGTTTTTTGTAGGGAAACATGGCATTTTAGAAAAAGCAACCTGATTTTTTTTCTGTGTTAATAGCGATGTCGCATACCTCGTTCTGCGAACATGCATGAAATTATGAGTGGCCAAAAATGCTGCACATATCCAAACTAAAATTACACAAATGCTTCGGAGGGCACTAAAATAAAAATGCTGAAAACCTACAGCCGCTTGCAAGGTGTACTTCAGTGCAGACGCAAGCAGACTTGTACAGAGCGCTCGTGCGGTGCTTTGCGGAATGAAGGCGAACTTATAACGCAGGCAGTGGGATTGACTGGCAATGCAGGTGCTCAAGCGCTGGCGCATAGTCATATAAAACAACCCATACACTGGCAGCGCGTCGTTAAGAAAACTGCGCTAATGTTTTGCGCCCATTCCGCAGCACAGTGCTTCAGCGAGGTTGAGGTGTTGAATGCTACAGGTGGGGTTAGCCTTGCTTTATCTGCCGGGAATTGCTCCACCGCAGCGTCCCTTCGATATTAACAATGCCGCATCTACCCCGCTAAGCGCACAGTCTCTTATAATAGCACACATTCTCTCCCGCAGTCACCATCTATGCACACAATCAATCCACACAGCTCACATCACAGTCCACTCCAGAAGTCACTATCTATGCACATATTCAGTCACAGTAGAAGATAGGCCATTGTAGTGCCACACTCCATACACACATTCACTCACAGTATACAGTAGTCCACTCCGGAAGACACCATCTACGCACACATTCAATCACAGTAGGCCATATTCCGCTCCTGCTGTCGCCATTTAAAAACAAGATCCGTGTTCTGCAGAAATGTTAAAAGAAGGCGTGCAGCCTCCCTTCTGCATGTCTGGTTTCCACTCGGGTATACAATGTCCTGCACTGTGCTGTGACGGGTTCCTGTCTTTTTGAAGGAAGCGAACATCACATGCCTTACCGCGTTGTACTCTTGGCAGTACATGATATAATGTTCGATATCCCCGCACACACCACATAAAGAGCAGAGCGGAGACGATGCTATGCCGGTCTTATGCATCCATGCAGGAGTGCGAGCAGAGGCCGTGCGAATTCGATGTAGAAGGGTCGCCTGAGATCTTCTCAGTCCCTTGGTCACACATGGCTTGTGGGACGCACTCCACAGGGTACTGAAGTGATCGAGCACCGTTTTCTTGCAGAGACTTTTCCCATCTTGAAGTACTTTTTTGATGGAATCCTTGAGAGAGCTTTATGGGCGAGACTGTCTGCCACCTCATTACCGTTGACTCCTATTTGAGAGGGCACCCACTGGAAATGTAGAGTAAAGCCTCTGCTGTGTAGATTCTGCACCAAGCGCAGAGAGCTTAGAGACAAGGCGTCAGTAGGGAATCCGCTCTCTAACGTCTGAAGGGCAGATTTTGAATCAGTTAGGATGACAGCAGGTTGAGCCGGACAAGACCCTAACTTCCGTAAAGCCGCCCCAATAGCAACACTTTCAGCAGTTGTGGAGGATACGACAGCAGTGCAGTGTACGGACCACTTACAGTCCAAAGAAGGAATGTAAAAAGCCGCTGCGCTAGCTTGTTTGACCTTGTCCACAGAACCATCCGTGAAAATTTGAAGATGGCAGGCATACTCTGTTTCCAAGTGTTCAAGTACAAGCGAACGCGTTGCTGCCAAAGGAGAGCTGCGCTTTGCGCTCACATGGAGAATTGTGACCTTACAGTCGAGGGTCGGAAAAGACCAGGGGGTTTCAACCGTTTCCTTTGCCTTCGGACATTAATGCCTAAAGAACTAAGAGTATTGAGTGCCAAGTAAGCCTTCGACTCATATCTCTTGCAGAGCCGCTGGAGAAGGGATCGCCCAGCTACCGTCTCTCCTAAGCGGTCAAGATGTAGTCTCTGAGAAGCGATAATGCTAAGAGGTTTCGATAGGTACTCATGAAGTACTGCCTTATTCGCAGCCGCCTGGGGAACTCCAATGGCTCTTCTTAGGCCCTTTCTGTGGACAACTTCGAGACGCTCAAGTTGTGATTGCGAGGGGGAAATTAAAGGTAATTGATACATTATCCGGCTGACCACCAGCGATTCATGAAGTTTGACCATTGAAGAAGGATGGTTTCCCCATTGCTCACGTGCAATTCTACGGATCACATTGAGACGAGAAGATACAGATGAAACAATCGCGTCTACAGCTTTTCGCCACTGTAGACGGGAGTCAATAATGACGCCCAGGAAACGCGCGTGGTTGAATTGACGGATGCAAGAGTGACCGAGGTCTATCTTCAACCGCGCTTGACGTCTTCCTACATCTGGAAACAGAATAAAGCCGGATTTGTCCACTGACAGAGACAACCCCACACCTTGAAGGTAAGCTTGTGCCGAAAGTATAGCCTGTCGAGCTATCAGGGCTAATCGCTTGTGTTGGTAGCCAGTAATCCAAATACAGATGTCGTCAGCATAAAGTGACATACGCACTGGCCTGCAACTTTTTTTCAACGAATCGGGTAGGCCAGCCATTACGGCGTTAAAGAGCGTGGGGGAAAGAACACTTCCTTGAGGCACACCTCATGATAGAACCCTTGCGGTGCTTATCGTACCCCCTAGCCGTACACGAACCGCGCGATCACTTATAAACTTGTAAATGAATCTTAACATATGGCCCTGTATGCCCATGCCTTGCAAACTGTTTAGAATTGAGCTCTGAAGCACGCTGTCGTAGGCTTTCGCAACATCAAGAAAAATGGCTAAGGTGGAAACGCCGAAAGCTCTCTGGTGTTCAATGTGACTCACGAAGTCTAAGACGCTATCTTGGGCACTAAGGCCTCGGCGGAATCCTGTCATACACGATGGCAGTGGCTTGGTGTCCTCAAGCCACCATGATAAGCTTTCATTTACCAGCTTCTCCATCAACTTAGCTACACAGGAGGTCAATGACACAGGGCGGTACGAGGCAAGGTCTGTCATGACAGTGCTTCAGCGCTCCACACAAGCCTGCTCACGTCTTTACCGTACAACGATATTTAAGACGCAAAATCACTTACCATGACGGCGAGACGGCTGTGGGACGGCAGGGATTCAAAAATATCCTTTCGGGCAGCAGTGCCGAGGTAGAAATTTCTCTCCCGCTGGCCAAGGGCGCGGCAAAGCCAGAGCTTGTCTCAATTCGCTCACAACGGTGCCATAGCGCCATTCGCAAACCAGAGCGAGTGGCAAGCTCAGCCGTCGTTTACGATATCCACTTCGGTGAACTCGGTTAAGCATCCATCTTCCCTTTCTCCGTCGCGCATCGAAAAGCAGCAGCGGCAAACGCGAAGTCGCCGCTCACGATATCCGTTCCAAGAGAGGCTGCAGACAACCCGCCGTGCTCAATTCTGCGACGCAATCCGAGACGGCCCCGCTGGCGCTGCTAGGCCTAGCGCCTACGTCGGTCACAGTCTCAGAGTCCGCACTCACGACTCTCTCGCCGTCCTCTGATCCTTTGCGCCGCCTGCTGTCGATTGCATCTCGACCGAAACCAAAACTTGCTGCTTCGTTTCGGAACTAAGCGAAACGGATAAAAGTACACAGTTCCACTGGCGCGTTCATTTGAACCGCAGCAGGAATTCGACCTCGCTCCGTCTCAGTTGCCGTACGGTGTTTTTCCCTGCACCGTTAGGAAGGTTCCGAATGGCGACAACCACTCCAATAGAGAAGGCTGATGAACGATTGCGGAACCCGTTAGCACACCGTCAGTTCTAGGTGGTGTTGCTTCGGTGTTTACGATATCATGTGCACCGTTTTGCTGGTGCTCTCGTCTGGCGATGCGGTTTTTTAAAGCGGACGAACACCGATAAACCTCCCATCTCGTGTCATTCGTGTTTAGTGTGCAGGAACAGAAATACTACTACAGATGGGTATTAAAAACACTGTAGACGAAATTATCGAAGGCCATGCGATATCTCAGAGGATACGGCTGTCTGGAAGCAGGACAGTAAGGGATGTACTCTATAGACTAGGGCTTCCGTGCATTTGGTCTACGGAGGACAGATAGGACTTGGAACTTGGAAGAGCTTAGAAGCAAGGTTGAGCTGCAGCCCGTCTCGAGAAATATGCCCCCCCCCCCCCCCCCGAATTTCATATGAAAAGAAGGAAGGCAATGACGAACCCCATCAAGACAACATGGGGCGGGATGGAAGAGGCTATTTACGTGGACGCGGGCTCAGGACCGGTCAACGGGATATCAACCACAGCATGCACTTAAGCGCAAGGGAAATTAGTTGCGGGGCATCAATTCGATGCCAGGGCGGAGGAGGCGGCGACTGCTTTGCCGATGGTTTCCCGGAAGGTCTCGTGTGTAATTACGGACTCCCAGACTGCCTGTCGTAACTGTGCCAGAGGAAGGATTAGTAAACACCCAAACAGAATACTCAGAATACAAGGAGATACAGACTTTAAAATCATAGCCATATTGTCTCCAGGACACTCTGCGGATGTTGGAAACGAAGGCGCTCACGCTGCCGCCCGCGCGCTATTATCCCGAGTCTTCCAACATTCGCAGGAACATAATTATTTAAAACTTCTGTTAATCTATAGGCATTTACTCCAAGATTTGAGATTGACGAGGAACGTCTACGCCAAACCGCACAGAAATCTAAACAGGGAGCAAGGGGTCATCCTAAGGAAATTGGAATCGACTGCATTTATAAATCCCGGCAAATTCAGCTTCATGTTTCCAAATTCGTGCGATCCGCATTGCGCCTTGTGCAGTGAAGTGGCTAACTTATACCATATGGTATGGACATGCCAGAAAAACCTTGTTATACCAAGAATCTATAACCCAACAAAGGAGGACAGGGAGACGGCCCAGTTCACTGTCCAGTTCACATTCGGTAGAGATTTAGCTGGTGAACCAGGCTAGAGCGGCGGCAAAAGCCAATGGGCTCCCGGAACGAGAGCCCACCCATCTATTCTATGCATTAAATGTTCTTCTCTCTCTCTGCTTTCAACCCTGTCCATCATCATCATCAGCCCGATTACGACCCCTGCAGGACAAATGCCTTTCCCATGTCTCTCCAATTAAACCTGTCCTGTGCCAGCTGAGGCCACCCTATCCCCGCAGACTTCTTAATTTCGTCCGCCCATCTAACTCTGCCACCCCCTCTCTTGGAATACAGTGAATCGCGCTTTCTGGGGATATAACATATATGAAGTTGTTCGGGGAATCTCGAAAGGCGACATGGTACCGGCCTTGACGTTTGTGAACCCCGTGGCTTGCCTGGGATCTGACACAAATTGGGCACTTGAACTAAAACAAAGGGCAGCCGGTAGGCTTGCCTTCGAGGCATATGGAAACACCACTAATGAAGCAGTTCAAGGTCGCATGGCGTGGCCAACATTCGAAGCAAAGAGGCAGAAAGTAAGGTGCCGTATGAAGAACGCTTGATGCATATGAAGGAGAAACGATGGGTGGCAACAATTTTCAGGTATTTGTACCGATCCAGTATCGATACTACATAGAGGTCAAGAACTAGACGGCTAGCTAATACAAATGTCAAAGGGAAGAAACCGGTAGTAAGACAACCTTGAAACAGGAAGTACGATCCTTAGGAAATGATCACTGGAAAAAGAAAATGCTGGATAAGGTGTCGTTAGAGCTCTATAGGGCGGCTAAATCTAAGATTAAAAAGGAAAACGTTTTACAATTCTAAAGGGACTGGGTTACTTTTTGAAGCTAGGGCTGGGTGGTTGAGGACGAAATGTTACCGGCAATAATTTGACACACCATAGATGATGTTTGCTGTTGCTGCATGCAAGACAGGGAAACGATGAACACATTCTTATCAAGTGTAAGGCCCTCCGACCCTCAGTGCATTATGCCGCCGCAGGAATCCGCGAAACACTAGGATTTCGAAATAGCCAGGGCACGCTCAGTTTTCAAAAAGTAGAAACAAGGCACGATGAGAGGATTGGTGGAGAATGTCAAGAGAGTAGTTTAGTAATGGGACGAAAATTGGCAATTAATCCGAAGACACTGAGCACGCTAGGATTAATGGCTAGGTGACACTTGTCGCCATCATCATATTCAGCCTGACTACACCCACTGCAGGGCAAAGACCTCTCCCATGCCTCTGCAGTTAACCGTGTCCTCTGCCAGCAAATGCCATCCTATCCCGGCAAGATTCTTAATCTCATGCGCCCACCTAACTTTCTGCCGCCCCCTGCTACGCTTACTTTTTCTTGGAATCCACTCCGTTACCCTTAACGACCAGCGGTTATCCCGCCTTCGCATTACATTCCCTGCCCAAGCCAATTTCTTCCTCTTGGTTTCGACTAGGATGTCATTCACTCGCGTTTGTTCCCTCACCAACTTTTCCCGCTTGCGGTCTCTTAACGTTACACCAATCATTTTTCTTTCCCTAGCTCGCTATGTTGCCCTAAAACCAGCTTTGAACTTGCAGCGCCCCTCGCGCCGCGCTCGGCTGGCAGGCCATGGCACGCGGCGCCGGACAAGAAAGTGGAAGTTGGGCTAGGCCGCCGCAGCGCAAGCAGCGCAAATAAAGAGTTCGAACCTCAACGCTGTCGGAGCTGGTTCTTCCTCGCCTTAGCTCCGACTCACGCGACAGCGTATACAGCTCGTTCGGTCGAAAAGCTGTCGGCGTAGTAGCAGTCGGTACCGCGTGTCGGAAATAGTCAGGGGCTGCGTAAAAAAATCTTATCATTGTAATTTGTGGTTCTAGTGATTGATGGGTCTGTGATAGGCGATGACGAGTTAATGAAATCAGTTTAACTAATTGTTTAATTAAGGAAATTCAAAATAAAAAGTGGGGAAAATTGGGTTCAAAGGTGTCAAAATGCTGAGAATGAAAAGCCAATGCTTGATGATGCGCATTAATCAAATTTAGTGTGTAATTGACCAATTAATAATCGAAACAATGGAAATAAATGAAAATGCGTTCAAAGGTGTCAAACTGCTGAGAATGAAAACCCTAATACACTACATTATCGCGGTCATACACTTAAGGCGGAGCTAAATTGTCCTCTCGAATTTTTTTGGAAGGTGTTTTAACCCTAAAAAAAATTGATGCATGAAGTTCCGGAAGATGCTGTTTTACAGTTTTTAGATTTGAAGTTCACACTCGCTGAGAAACGTTTGCGCTGGGAGTGCCATCCAAGGGAAACAAATCCCTGCAATAATTTCATTCTTCTCAATTCTACACAGGTTAAGAGAGCAATAGCAGGGCAGTGCGTAAATAACGCCCTAAAAATGCCGTTGTCATTGAGTGTCTAATAGTTTCTAAAGGCAAGTGACACGCCTTGTGTCAGCTGGCTATCCCAATAACCCTCTTGTATCTGTATCGGAGGGGCTGCTAGAAAATACACAGAAGATTAAAAAGCTTGCCATGATAGGGTGGCACTGGCTGGCAAAGGACAGAGTTAATTGGAGAAACATGGGAGAGGCCTTTGCCGTCCAGTGGGCGCTATCAGCGTGCTCAGTATCTTCGGATTAATTGACAATTTTCTTCCCATTGCTTAACCTCTCTCTTGACCTTATTCATCAATCCTCAGATCGTTCTTTGTTCCTACTTTTTGAAAATTCAGCATTTCCTGGCTATTCCGAAATCTATAGAGCTTCGGGAATTCCTGCGGCGGCATCGTGCACTGAGTGTTGGGGGGGGGGGGGGGGGGGGTCATACACTTGATGATAATCTGTTCATCCTTTCCTTGTCTTGCATGCAGCAACAGCAAACATCATCTATGGTGTCAAATTTTTGCCGGTAAGACTTCGTCCTCAAGTCCCCAGCCCTAGACTCCAAAAGTAAACCAGTCCATTTGGAATTGTAAAAAAAGTTTTCCTTTTTAATCTTAGATTTAGCTGTCTTATAGAGCTTTAACGACGCCTTATCCAGCATTTTCTTTTTCCAGTGATCATTTTCTGAGGATCGTACTTCCTGTTTCAAGGTTGTCTTACTACCGGTTTCTTCCCTTTGACATTTGTATTAGCTAGCCGTCTAGTTCTTGACCTTTATGTAGTATCGATACTGGATTGGTACAAATACCTGAAAATTTTTGCCACCTATCCCTTCCGTGTGGAAGTCGAGACGTCTCTGTCGAAACGTCCTTTTGTGGTCGGCGCTTCTTTATTTTCACCCATGTATTCACCGGACCAGACGAGATCTCGTAAAAACCTTAGATTTCATATTTGTTATATCCCCAGAGCGTGCGTTTCTTTGAGACAGCTGGGTTTCTTTTCGCTTTATTTATAATTTTTTCCCTTTCGTCTCACATGTCTGTGCTATCATTTATCCGGATACCAAGATGCTTGTGCGCTTTAACCATAGGTAACTCTAAAGGCGCGTTTATACTCCCACGGAACGCGAGCGCGCGGCACGGCCACGTCACGTTGGTCAAAGCGGCGGCTTCTGCGCACCCCGACGACAGATGGCGCGTCGAACGTTCTGCGTATTAGGGTGCCTTGATGCACGCTCCCCTCTCTGCCGCTTTGTGCGGCGGAGGGGGCGCACGTGCATCGAGGCACCTTTTCTGCGCATCGTCTGCGCATGGGCTGCTCTTGACGCAGCTGCTGCGCCGCGTCGGGGTGGTCGGACTTTACGAGGGCCGAATTCGCCCCTAGCGTGGCGTCGCCAGCCTGACCTGACCTGAAATGCCCTAATTTTTACTTTTCCTCCCTCACGCTCACTTTTGAATGCATGGACCTCCCTCATTCTCGCCCTCATTTTGAAAAGTTATCCGGCCCTCCCTCAGCCTCATCCTCACTTCGAAAAATTTGCTGGCCCTCCCTCGCCCTCACATCGTCGTCCCTCACTCACCCTTACACTCAATAAAGCCATTTTAAAACTCGAGTTATTTTTTGTAGTCGGCAATTTCTGGCGACATTACTGAGTAATAAACACTTAAGACAAGCCGCCAAGGCACTATTGGACGAAAGGCTAGATGTTTATATTGTCTGTGTGCATGTACGCGTCTGTGTGTTGTTTTAGTTAATACGTAAGACAAAATCTAGACAGTTACGAGTTGAGCCCCAAAAATATCACTCTGACTACTTCTGGCATGCACTGCATGCATACATATGCCCTGCACCTAGAGCATTTCATTGTCATTTATATGCACTGCTATAATGTGTCAGCACATTGTTGTGTCTGTGTACAAAAACTAATATACTTCCTCGATGGAAAGAAACGCGAACAACCCGGCGCCAACACGCTCCGCTGTTTCAATTTCTTTTCAGTGCGCTTTTACTTCGGTGATAGCGAAAAGACCCTAGACTAGTCCAGGATACATTCTAGAACGACTCTAATGTCTTTTTCGTACCACCCAGGTAAAAGCGATATGAAAATAAATTCCAACAGCGGGGCGTGTTGGCGCCGGGTTCGCGTTTCTTTCCATCGAGGTAGTACACCAAGAATAATTAGAGAAGAATGCTGCATGGCTTACTATGACAGTTACAATAAGTGGTAAGTGCAGAATAGGCTCGGAACAAGAAAAGTTTGTAGTCCGCCTTATTACCATTATCCGATGACATTGCGATAGCACTGGATATTCTAAATTTCACCGCTTCTAAACTCCCGGCCTTTCGTGCGGTTCGCTGCATGCTCGTCTGATGTAATGTCCCTTGATAATTTCAAAGTATCGCCACTCTTAGAACTTCGCGGGCGCCGCGTGACCCCCTCGCTTCCTCCTCGCCTCTGCACTGCCGGGCCGCAGGCATTGGCTGCACGCCGGGTTTCGCTTCACGTCGACTGGTCTCCCTGCCGTTGCTCATGGAAACGCGCGCAGCTTGCGTTTTTGAGAGTTACAGTTCTTATTGTTAACAGAAACAAATTGGGAGCGATTAGATAGGAAGGCTTCAATTCATTTCATTATGTAGGGGCGCAAATTTAATCTGGAAAGTTTTGTCAGGAATGGTTTATGGGGTACTTTATCGAAGGCTTTAGCGAAATCTAAAAATATGACGTCGGTCTGTTGATTAGTATCAAGGTTTATGTGCAGATCATGTAAGAAAATTGCCAGTTGGGTCTCGCAGGAGTAGCCCCTGCGAAATCCATGCTGTGCCGGGTGAAAAAAGTCAAGGAAGGCCATGATATGGGTATAGATGACGTGCTCCATGATTTTGCAGGGTACGCTGGTTAGGGAAATGGGGCGGTAATTTAAGGGCGAATTTGTGTCACCTGATTTGTAGACTGGAACGACTTTCCCATGTTTCCAATCCTTGGGCAGTTGGCCAATGAGGAGTGACAGCGTGAATAACAACGACAAGAAAGACGCACATGTATCGTTTGTTTTTTTAAGTATTTTAGTGTTGATGTCGATGCAGGCGGAGGATGACAGCTTTATTTTTGCTACTAATGGTGAGATTCCTGTCGGAGAGAATATAAGCGGAGGCATAAGTTCCATAATAGATGTCGTCTCTGAAGGAAGTGACATGCTCGCTTCTTCCGTAAACACACATGAAAAGGCCTCATTGAATAGATTGGCACAGTCTGTATCTGAGATGGGTTCACCTGATGCATCGGCAAGAGAAATGCTACGCGTGTGCTGTGGGTATCAACCCACAGAATTTGCCAGAATTTACGGGGGTTAGTTGTCAGCATTTTAGGCAAATCGGACTGAAAAAAAGCTCGCTTCGTTTTCTTTAGGTACGCTTTTTCTGCCACATAGTATTTATTACAAGCGTTCTCACTGGGATGCAATTTCGCTGAGCGGAAGAGATGTTTATTTATGTTTTTCAGATGTTTTAGACAACTTTGAACCATGGGCTTCGCGGGCTCTTTCGTATGACTACTTTTGGAATAAATTTGTCTACCAGTTCTTCAATTTTCCTTTTGAATAATAACCAGTTTTCATGAATCGTTCTCTGATGAAAGTTGGGTACAACAAGGGCTAGGGAGGCACGAAGTTCGTTATTAATAGCAGCATAGTTTCTCTGATAACATAATCAGATGGTTTGTCTATTGATTGCGCGGGGCAACGGTTTAATGGTGAGGTATGCATGCATTATTTTGTGATCGCTAACACCTGGATGATACGTGATGGAATTAACATATTCTGGATGGTCGGTTAATATTAGATGAAGAGTATTAGCGCTGTCTTCTGCTACACGTGTTGGCTCAGTTATTACTTTTACCACATTGAAATTAAGGCACACATAAAGAAATTCATTAGCTTCATCGCTACCTGTAGCGGTTAGGTTCTGCCAATCAATGCTAGGAAAATTGAAGTCACGGAAGACGAAAATGCCGGCGTTAGGATGCTTAGTTTTCATTTCATTTAATGCATTATTAAATTTCTGCGGAAAATTTGGACTGTTATTAGGGGGTGTATAGCAAACGCCAACGACAACTGACTGTGGTGAAGAGCGGAATAGGATCCTATTTCGATGTCTGATGAAACGTTGATGGGCGTGCATGACAGTTCTCGCCTGGTTGCAATAAGTACGCCTCCTCCCCTCCTATCTTTGCGGTCAGTATGAATCCACACCAACTAGCCCAACTTTCTGTTCTCATTGCGATAAACACGGAAATTTGGCAAGTCAGCGAGGACTTCGCTGTCAGATATGTCAGTGTTGAGCCACGTTTCAGTCAGGATTAATAAGTTGCTGGAAGACGATGAGACGAGATTAGAAAGGATGTCCCCCTTTGAAATAAAACTGCGAACATTCGTGAAGATCGCTGACAAGGAAAAAGCGGGTTGCGGTGAATGATTCAAACGTTTTGACGAAATTTGTTGCCGAGATGATTGCTACTGCACTTCTTTTACGGTTAGCGATGTCTCGTCGATGATGGAACGTTTTGCACCGATGTGTAGTGATTTGAAACGCAAGGGGAATTTATCTGTTATGGACCGCGCATGGGCAACCAGCTGTTTGCGATCATGACGAATAATAGGAGAAAATTCTTCGCCAATGGTGTAGTCTGTCCCTTTAGGTTTTTTTTTCATTAGAGAGGATGCTGTCTTTAGTTTAGAAGGAGGGTAGACCGGTTACTGCCATTGCTTCACTTGAGCAAAGAGAGTGGGAAAGGCCAGAGAAGAAGGTTCCTAGTGGCACGTCGTCAGGACCAGATGGTATTCCGATTATGTTAATAAGGAAGCCAGGACCAAAATCCAAGTAAACATTAATACAGGTAGTGGACAAAATGATAGTGGATGGCAAAGCCCCCAATTAATGGCGATGAAGTAGAATGAACATGATATATAAGGGAAAGGGGGACACAGCTGACGTAACTAGCTACCGTCCCATAACAGTGACATCTGTGGTTTACAGGGCGGTGATGCAGATTATAAAGGACAGACTGCAGGCTTGGGTGCAGAACGAAGGTGTGCTTGGGAGCTACAAAATGGGTTCCGGAAACAAAGGAGGTTGGAGGACAATCTGCTTCCATTGACGCAGTGTATAGAGATTGCTGAAAAGGAACACAGCATGGCTAGCATTTATGGATATTAGGGGAGTCTACGACAACGTTATTGAAGAGGATTTGTGGGACATACGGGGCACGTTGGATGTGGGAGATGGAGTAATTAATCTCTTAAAAGATATATATATATATATATATATATATATATATATATATATATATATATATATATATATATATATATATATATATATATATATATATATATATATATATATATATATATATATATATATATATATATATATATATATAAAGGTAAGAGTGCTTATCAAATGGGAAAAAATAAAAATGTATCAGGGCCTATAGAGATACAGCGGGGGCGTAGGCAAGGCTGTCCTCTGTCTTCTTTGTTGTTCATGTTCTACCTGCAAGGATTAGAGACCAAACTAGAGAGGCCTTCAACCTTTCTTTTTTCAAGTAAGGAGAATGGATTAAACAGTCATCGCCGGGACTAATGCACGCGGATGAAATAGTGCTAATGGCTGACAATAAGATTTGCAGAAGTTGACAGACATTTGTGGTACAGTGGGAGATAGATTTGGTTTTATGTTTAGTAAGAGGAGACCTGCAGCCATGATATTTAATGATGAAGGCGGCGAGCATAGAACACAGGAGTTCACGATAGTAGTGGATGAGTACAAGTATCTTGGGGTGTGGATAAATAACGGTGTTGAGTATCTGACACAGCATGAAAAATATGTAATGAATAAAGCTAGTAGGAATGCAGCTGTCATGAAAAATAGGGAACTGTGGAATTACAATAGGTATGAAGTGGTAAGAGGGATCTGGAAAGGAGTGATGGTTCCTAGCCTGACTTTCGGCAATGGGGTCCTCTGCATGAGACCAGATGTTGAAGCAAGGTTAGAAATCAAACGCGGCATAGGGAGGCTAGCTTTTGGAGCACATGGCAATACACCAAATCAGGGGGTACAGGGTGATATGGGATGGGCGTCATTCGAGAGCAGAGACGCTAGCAGTAAGATAGTATTTGAGGAGCGATTGAAATAAATGGGGGAAAAGCGGTGGGCTAGGAAAGTTTTCCGATACCTGCACATAAAGAATGTTGACATGAAATGGAGAAAGCGAACTAGAAAATTGAGAAGCAAAATATATGGACAGAAGTAGAGGGTCAAATCAGCAATTATCGGTTAAGAAAAAAATAGCAGTGGCTTAGCTCGGCTATGCCAGGATAAACGTAGCGTGAGCTACGCTGAGCCGCTGAGCAGCAATTCCGCTCTCCTTCTCCATGGCTATACCACACTGACAAACGCCCCGCTATATATATACACCCACTGATACCTCTGCGCATGCGCACAAAATGAGAGGCGCTATGAAGCGGCTCCGGCGCAGCGTCAGACTTGGCTACTGTGCAACGGAGGCTTTCAGCAGGGCACGCGCCGGCGCCAGTGCGTCTGCCGTGGCTATGAAGTCACTCCTCTGGAATGCGCAGACCGGCAAGGCGCGCGCGGCGGCGGCTCCGACGCGCCAGCTCTGCGCCGTGTGACGTACGTGCTCCTCGCGCATGCGCAGCACGGCTCTCCAGGAGCCACGCGAAACTGCTCAGCCTCGGCCAGTGTAGCTCACGCTACAAAAGGTTAAAAAAACAGAGAGAGCTCTGTGGAAAACAGGGATGGTGACGAAATCGGCAATGGGAACACACAGGATCTTTATGCAGGAAATTGCCAAACAAAATATCTATGAGAATTGTAGGGGAAGTTCTTTATTGTTTGAGGCCAGAACGGGAGTTTTGCGGACTAAGGCATAGAGTCAGGTACCACGAGATAGACACGTTGTGCGTTGCGTGCGGAGAGGAGGAGGAAACGGCTGAACACTTGATACTTTTCTGTAAAGGGCTTCACCCTACAGTGGAAAACAGCGGGGCTGATTTATCCAAGGCATTGGGGTTTAAGGACAGTGAAGGGAAAGTAGATTTTAAGCGGGTAGAAGTAACCAAGCGAAGGTTATCTGATTAGTGGCTAAAATAAAGACAAGAGTAAAATTTCACAAGCCATGGCTAGGTGGCTTGAACCACCGCCCGATTTAAAGGGTTCAGCCTCCATCCATCCATCCATCCATCCATCCATCCATCCATCCATCCATCCATCCATCCATCCATCCATCCATCCATCCATCCATCCATCCATCCACCCACCCAGCCACCCACAGCCATCCATCCATCCACCCACCCACCCACCCACCCACCCACAGCGCTGGAGACACCCCTGGCCGTAGCAGGTGGTAGCGTCCTCAGTTAACACCCCGGAACGGGCTCAGGCACGGCAGGAAGTCCACGATGCGAAGCCGTAGAACGCGAGCTCACCGGAGCAGTAGCCGGCGTCGCTCTCTTCTTGCCGAAGCGTCCCTGACCCACCGGGGCCTCCGCTTCGCTGTTCTTCCCCCCCCCCCCCCCCCGCGTGCCTCGTTCTCCCTCGCGCTTTTATAGCCTTGGCGTTAGTCCATGTAAGCCTTGTCGTCCTCTTCTCCTTCCTCTCTTCTCTACCAATCATCTCTTTCCACATCACCGAATGCTTCATCCTCTTTAGTCTTCGGTTAATCCACGTCATCCTTACCGCCAACCTCTTCTTCTTCTTCACACCTCTTTCCTTCATAATTTTTATTTTAGACTCCCTTTTGTATGTGACAAGGGCCCCCTCTCTCAAGAGTTTTTCCATGAAAAACTGCTCACGTCATCCTCATCTTCAAGCCATCCAGCCAACCTGTGGCGATCTTCTGTGGCGAGTGTGGACCCATTACACAACACACCTCAGATATCCAGCACACACCAAAACCCGCCACTAACACAGCACACCAAACTGGATTTTCGGAACATTAACACACCACTGCCGTTGTCTTTACGGTGTTCTTAATACACATGTTAATGCCCACAACACACTCCCTTGTATGATCACACAACAACAACAACAACAACAACAACAACAACAAGGTACATCCCAGAGATCCCTGCACAGCATCAACACGATACATCCGAGAAATACCTGGAGCTGTTTAGTTGGCTCTATCTGTATACAGGTCAAATTTGTAACATATGACTTCCGTTTTGCCTGGTCTATCCGAAAACATCTCCCCCTTGATTTGGAGTAGGGCTGTGATCGTCTGTCTTCATTTACATTGGGCTTCATTAGTACTTCATCCCCTCCTGCATTTTCCTTCCCACTGCACGTGGGCACCTTGGCAACATCACCTGTCTCCTCGGCCACTACCGAACATGCTACCTTGGGGCCATACCGTACGGGACCTCTTCCTTCGTATGTTTTCAACATATTTACATGGAAAACCTTCTTAGTGTTGTTAATAATTCATAATCCATGTCATTTTTCTTCCGCGTCACAAGGTACAGGCCCTTCCACTGCATCAATAACTTATTATGAACCGTGGGTAGCAGGATGAAAACCCTGTCGCCCAGATTCAGATTTCTGTGAGTGGCTTTCTTGTCACAGTATCCCTTATAGCGTTCGCGCGCCCTTTCCAGGCCTTGATGTGACAGCCTGCATGTTTCCTGCAACTTGTCCCGCAACTCAAGAACGTATGTGAATGTTGTCTTGAGATCTGAATCAATCTCCTTATTAGCCCACAGGTCATTGAGTATTGTAAGTGGACCTCTAACGGTTCTTCCATACAACATCTCGAAGGGCGAGAAGCCAAGACTCGTTTGCGGTAGTTCACGGTAAGCGAACAAAGAAGCTGGGAGATATCTATCCCAATCAGTAGGTCTCGCCTGGCACATTTTCTTGATCATATTTTTGTGGGTGCCGTTGAACCGCTCTACAATCCAATTACACATGGGATGGTAAGGCGTTGTCAGTAACTGCCTTGCTGACAAAAGGCGGTTAACCTCCTTCATTAGTTCAGATGTGAAGTTTGAGGCCCGGTCACTCAAAACTTCCCTCGTCAAGCGATAACGCGAGAAAATCTCGACAAGACCCTCCGCCACTTGGATACTGTCAATAGCCTTCAATGGAATAGCGTCAGGATAACGAGTGGCCACGTCAACCAGAGTAAGCACATATCTATTGCCTCTGGCGGTAACTGGAGAGATAGGCCCCGCAATGTCAACAGCCACTCTTTGAAACGGTAGGTCGATGGCTGGCATCTTGCCCAAAGGTACGGTACCAACTCTTCCCTTCGGAACTGTGCGCTGGCACACGTCACATGAGCGAACAAAGCGTTGAACGTCACTCTGGACACCTGGCCAGAAGGATTCCTCGGTGATCCTAGACACCGTTTTTTGAACACCCTGGTGTCCGGCCATAATGGCGTCATGTCCTAAGCGTAACACGGTCTCTCTCATATCTCTCGGTGACACCAGCTGTTGGACCTGCCTTCCTTAGCTAAATATGCATTCCATGTGCAGAACACCCTTTACCAATTGATATTCAAATGACGTACGACTCTTCTTTCTTTTCACTTTTTCCCCGACTCTTTCGAAGCAGGCTTTCAAGCTCGGGTCTCCTATTCGCCTAATTGCAATTTCGCCCGGTGTTACGCTGAGACACATCGTAACGGGAGTAGAGAGCGGACGCTGCGTTGCTCGGGCTGTCGCTTGAGCTCTTATTTCCACGGCCGACAAGAAACTGACTGCCCCATCACCCGCCTGAGCTGTCGAGGGGCTTTCCTCCTTTGGGTGTTCTACGTCGAGCATCCTCCACTCGGTATCGGGGTTCTCGACACTTCTTGCACCCGTAATGTTTCCCAAGATGAGATCGTAGATAGTTTGGTCTACGCATTTTGCCACTACCTGTCCAGTATAATATGGCATGGACACTAGAATCCTGACTTCAGGAAGGTACCTTACTGTGCTATCTACAAGAGTCACGGCCGACGCTTCCCCTGTAAGATCCTCGTCCTTCACCAGGCTTCTCCGAAACAAAACTATATTGGCTCCGCTGTCTCTAAGCACCAATATGGGCTGGTCCCCTATTTGCCCAACCACCACCGGCATTGCTGCTTTCGACTTGGGTGTTCCACTCACCGCCTCATTTTCCAGCGGCGTTTGCTCTCCTTTCAGCTGTGTAGCTTCGGATGGCGTGACAAGTTCTGCCCGAGAGTCGACAACGCCTGAAGCTCGGTCCTGCGTTCTGTATCGGCACTCATCCAGAGTATGACTCCTCGTTTTAAAACCTTGACAGACAACCTGTGCCTTTTGGGCAACGCTACTTGTCCGACAGTCAACTGCACGGTGTCCCACCTTGCCGCAGAGAAAACACCTTACTGGCGCCTTAGATGCACCGCCATATGCTCTTGGTTTTGCCGCATCATTCTCTAGGACCTTTTGGGTTTCCTCCTTTGCCTTACTGAAATTTCTCAGCCCCTGAGTGTCGAGGAATTGGTCTGCAGTGTCGGCTAACTCTTCCAAGGAACACAACTTTCAGCAATAACGGTAGCTTTGAGCTGCAACATGCTAAAAATTGATCTGTGACCAGCTTGTCACGCACCCCTTAAAAACTCTTTTTTTTTGTTTGACATATCAAACCACCTATCAAAATAGTTGGTCAGCCTGCAGGAAAACTGCTTAGCGGTTTCAGAATCCTCAGGTTTCGCGCTGCGAAATCTCTCACGGAAACCCTCTGCCGTAAGCCTGAATCTTTGGAGGAGTGCCTTCTTGACTTTCTCGTAGTTCATGGAATCAGCAGCAGGCATCCTCGCAAACACATTCAGCGCCTTTCCAACTAAACACATGCTCAATGCCGTGGCCCATTCACTACGCTCCTAGCCTTGCCCCAGAGCTATCCGCTCTAATCGTTGTATATATGCGTCCAAATCATCTCTATTGTAATCAAAATGAGCCTTCAGCTTTCTTTGACAAACTCTAGCCGGTCTAAGAGATTCTGTACCCACTAAGGAACGCTGATCATTGTCCGTGATCTCCTCATATCCTCCCGCGACATGCGCCTGTTTCCACAAAATAATCTCCTTAACCCGTTGTACCCTTCTTTTCTCCTGTTCTTCTATCTCGCGAGCTCTTCTCTCTGCCTCGCCAGCTTTTTCCTCTTCTCGCTCTTCTGCTTCGCGAGCTCTTTTCTCTTTTCGCTCTTCTGCCTTGCGAGCTCTTTTCTCTTCTCCCTCTTCTGCCTCACGAGCTTTCGCCTTGCGCTCTTCTGCTTCGCGAGCGTCTGCGCGTGCTTGCGCCATTTCCTCTCTGCCTCTTTGGCTCCTCCTCATAGAGACTCATCGCCTCTTCCTTGCTTAACCCTAGCTTGCGCGCCAGTTCTAAAGTTTTTGCCAAATCCATACTTTCTGCCGTCGAGAGATCGGAAAGATCTGCGATAAAGCAAAAAGACAAAAGGAAATGGATCCTGGCAGGCTCGCCACTTAACTTTGTCACGGATCTCCCCGGAGAACAATCGGCTAACAGTAGAACGCTAGTAGTAGACGCTGCTAGCAGTGTTCCCGGGTAGTGTGTATTTATAGTCTTTGTGTTTTGTGTTAGTTTGTTAGTTGGTTTTTGTGCTAGTGTGTGTGTCACGTAGGGTGTATTAAATGTGCGTCTGTGTGGGTACACCTGTCGCCTAGTCCATTCTTTAATAATAATAAATTATTAAATGGACTAGGCGACAGGTGTACAAAGACTATAAATACACAATACCCGGGAACACTGCTAGCAGCGTCTACTACTAGCGTTCTACTGTTAGCGGTCGGCGTTCGTGCTCACGGTTGGTTCGGAGCGGCTGCGGCGTTGTATGGGTCCAGTAGCAGGCGTCGCGATGGCGTTCGACGTGTTGCTGCTGGCGTCGCTGGCTGCATCGTACAAGCTCCCGGTCCAAGCGCCCGTGGAGGTGATGCCGGTGTTGTCGTTGGGAGCACCACCCGGATGGGTGGCAACAGCGCTAGAGACACCCCTAGAGCGCTAGAGACACCCTTTCAGCGCCAGAGACACCCTTTCACGCTGCCAGCAGTGGTAGCCGCCTTCGTCCTGCTGAGTGAGTGCGGCGATGGCCGCTAGACGGCGCAGGCGGTCAGCACAGTAGATACTCACGCTTTATTTATTTACGTCTGTATGTTTACCTGCTGCGCTTGGTGGTATACAGCTACTGTGCGAGCGGTGCTAATGCGCAAGCGCAGGTGTCAGCTTGTGAGCTCCTCCGCCCTGGCTGCGGGCCATCGCAGCACCGAGCACCGGTTTCTGGGTGCCATGGCGCTCAAGCCCAGCGTGCAGCCAAAGGCGTCGGCGAAAGGCGCCAGATGGCGCAGTGGCAGATTAACCCTCTGCTCTGCAGGTAGGTGGCGCCAGGCGTTATACATGTGGTCGCGGTACGCGGCGTCGCTGCGTTCGCAGTTGTCAAGCGCGTAGTACAGGAAGAACAGCTGCTCGGCCGAGACGTTGCGGAGCGAAGCGAGCCTGAAGTCGAGGCGCCAGATGCGGCTCACGTGGATCATCTCCTGCGTACGACGAGCAGCGCCACGGGGATGAATGCATGCATGCGAGGTGCACAGCTTTCTTCTTTGGGGTGAAAATAAATTTCACTTGCGCGCGTCGCTGGGCCGTCTTCCTTGCGTTGTGCTTTTTGCGCTATATGCAGGTTTCAAATAACCGTGGTTAATCAACCACTCAAACTTGTGAAGCGCGTGGAGTGCAGCAGCTCTTGCATAGAGGGACAGGCACGGCCCTGGCAAATATTTCTTTTGAAACATATTAAGCCAAATACCATCACGATTTCATTTATTTACATGATTAGGTACAGTTATACTTGGCCGAGATTTGTAACATGCACAGCCTAGGTACATTACGGTAGGGAAATAAACGCGAACAGAGCGGAATCTGGTTTGGTTTGGTTTATAGGGGTTTAACGTCCCAAAGCAACTCAGGCTATATATGACAGACGCCGTAGTGAAGGGCTCCGGAAATTTCGACCACCTGGGGTTCTTTACCGTGCACTGACGGAGCACAGTACTCGGGCCTCTATAATTTCGCCTCCATCGAAATTCGACCTCCGCGGCCGGGATCGAACCCGCTTCTTTCGGGCCGGCAGCCGAGCGCCGTAACCACTCAGCCACCGCGGTGGCTAGAGCGGAATTTATGCGCTCTACTGTTGCATTCCTTTTCATGACGCTTTTACTTCGGTTGTATCGAAAAGACGCCAGAGTCGTCCGTCATACATTCTAGCATGACTCTATAATATCTTTTTCTTACCACGAAGGCGAAAGCGCGATGAAAAGATATTCGAACAGCGGAGTGCATAGGCACCGTGTTGTTCGCGTTTCGTTCCACCGTGATAGTACGCTGCTTCTTCCGCGTATTGTTTTTGTGAAGGCGCAGGCAGGTTGTTCAGCATAATGTCGTTGTTAAGGTGCAGGCTTCCTTACTTAGGCTGAGCACGAGCTACTATGTCACCTCGGTACAACTAGCGAATGGGCAGGTAAGAGTTTGCAGTGTGACAACCTGAACGATGCAAATTAATCGCGACATCTGTTACACTGAACGGAAGGAGCCAGCTCGCAAGAACAGGCTTCACGTCAGCTTAAGCAAGTGACAGCTTTCCTGTACCACACACATAACGCATTCCTCTTCTTGGATAAGCGCTCGCCAAACATCTGTGCTCACAGTGTACTGCAGTTAGAAATTAAAACTAATTTTATCCCGAATATACGCTCAACGACGTCTGGTCGAGCGCGTCTATAATCCGTAAAGTGGCCATCTTGATTGTCAGGAGTACGAAGGTGAGCGAGTTGTTTTGGCTGCATACCATTTAAGCAAGACGATAGAAATGTGGCGAGAGGCAGAAACGACGGACACCTCTCCGGCGTACGTCAGCATCCCCCTCAAACAGAGCGCGCGGCCAGACACATCAAAAAGAACATGCGCAGGTTGACGTCCTTCTCCGCAGTGCGCTTCAAGATGGCTGGCCCACCGTCAATATCAGGCCTTTGCTGCGGTGTGCGAGGCATTGCTAGGGGATACCTTGAACGCGGCGAAAGCGAGACCGAGGGCGGCCGTCTGCGCCAAAATGGCGAGCCCGGCTCGCTCGCCCTCGGGGCCTTCGTCGGCGAGCAGCACGTCGGAGGCGGCGGGCTGCAGCTGCTGGGGCAGCGACAGCGCGTCCTTCGCCAGGCACTGGCGGATCCGAGCCAGCGATCGCAGCGACTGCAGCGTCAGCGAGCCCGAGCATTGGCCCTCCTCGCCGCTGGCCAGGGGCACCAGGGCACGGAACAGGCGGGTGGCCACGCGGGACAGGTGGAATGCGAGCATCGTGCTGCTCTCCGGCACCGAAGCGTTGACGAGGCCCGCGGGAACGTATACCGTTTGCTGGGCCTCTCTCAGTCTGCGTCATCAACAGAAGCGGCTGTGCAAAGTCACTGGCTGCGTTTATTGAAGTTGTGGACGCTCTCATTTAGTGCAAACAACACTTGATTGTGTTATTCTGCGCCGTATGGTAATACTACCCCACTTTGTCGATTCCTCTACTTTGTTCACTGCTGCGAACACAGGAGGCCGCGCTAACAGTTACAGAGCACGTGAACCCTCCTCTTGTATTAACCGCATTCATATTGCCTTTATGTGAAGAGCAAATATATCGAAGCTTCTAAATTAAACTTGCATTTTCATTTCTATAAAGTGGTGAGGAGCGAAACCTACGTGCATTACGCATACATACCGCTGCGCAGCAACCTTACAGATAATTTTTAATAAACTACACCTCAGGAAGATGAGCGTGAACCGATAGTTTTCGATCCCATAGGTATGAAAGCGAAGAAAAAAATGAGAAAATAATTCGCTGAAGAATGTAACGGGAAGCAAATTTTGTCCTTCCATTTGTGCATAAAATTGTTCGCAGCAGGTCCCATTGATTGAGAGTTCTTTCTCGCAATTCACAGAGCTGCTTCATGACTTCTATGAGAGAAGAAATGGCACAATGAAACTCTTGAGAGATGAAATTGCCTGCCTCCAAGGAAGTAATGCAATAACTCTAGAGTGCAGTATATCGCATTTTCCACTACTCAGCAAACGGACTGCGCGAGCCTAAAAAGCTTCAATTTTGCACTTTTCGGACGATATATAGGTGCGGAAAACAAGGTGCTAAAAAATATCTCTGGATATTCTTACTACGTGATTTTGTGATACTTGAGCTGTGCATGCAAATACATTTTTATGCGCTCGTTACGCACCCTACTCTTGCTAGCAAGGTGTGTAATCAAATGGGCGTAACGAACAGAGTGCGGGCAATTGAGTAATTTTTTTTCTGGCAGCAGAAATTGAGCCCCGCGGACTTGTTACCGGGTGTGAATTGTACACCACGTGTTAAGGTACTAACTTTTTCACATAAGCGCTCATAAAAACCACTGTGCCGTAAAATGTTCAGGAAAGTCATATTTACCTACACTTGACCATTTCCACATTACACTGTAATTTAATATGAGCACTTTCTAGACGTAAACTGCGTCAAAATGAGTTTCGGTACACGCACGCTGTCGATAGTTGCAAATGCAACGGCTACTACACTAACCTCGGGTTTGTTTCGAAGAGGAATCCTGCGTCCCTGGGCGGAATCTTCTCAATTATTCTTCTCAGGTATCTCTTCTGGTGAAGTTCCCAAATAGCCAGGATGATTAGCAAAGCTTGCGACTCTTTCAAGCGTCCTCTTGATATTAATGCGTGCGGCACCGCCACGCATCCAGCCTCGTTGCTCGAAGTGTTTGGAGAGAAAAAATGAACGAACCGGTAACCGTTTATACTTCTCTGCATGAGATAACGAGTCTTTTCCGAAATCCACGCCATGCGGCGCAAGTTTTTGGCGAAAAATTTCTCCATTTGTTGCAGCCACATCCGTCGAGCCAAGCCAACAGCTGTGTCACCAGCGAACATATTTGCTTGCACCCTTTCCAGGCAGACGGGCTCAACGCGCTCTGCAAAGCGCATGCACAAGAACCACTTCATATTGTCTGGCACAACGCGGCCGGCGAATTCGATACTGAACAGCCGCCTGAGGTTCACAAGGCGGTCCGGAAACAGGATCCCCAGGCTTACGGCAAGGCGGAAGCCTAAATAGTTGAGGAAAGAGCGCACACTCAGGTCGTGCGTGAGCCTGACGAGTGCTCCCATAACCAGGTCCGGTTCCCTCACGACAACTGTCGTGTTCGCGTTGACGTCTTTCTCGAAGACCGCCTCGACAAAAGCGCGGATGCTGTGGTCGACGTGCTTGAGCTTCCTAACCCGGCACGCTCTTGCCTTTGGTGCGCGGCTCAGCTTGGCGAGCCCTTTGAACACAGCCACGATCTGCGCGCTCAGGTTGGCAGCGGAGGCTCGGTGACCAAACTCCGCTGCTACCTCGCGCACGGCGTCCCTGAGCATGCGCATTACTCTGGGGCGTGAGTCGTCCCCGCTGAAGAACAGGGAGCGAGGAAGCTCAAGATCGACGCTGGCTTCGTTTCGAGCTGCTTCGAAGCCGACGCCCACCTTGAGGAGCGCTGCGACGCCGTATTTTCGCGCGACGATTCCAGCGGTCCTCCAAACTTGGAGCGCGTCCACGGATCCATTATGAGGCCATGTCTTTATCGGAAGCGCCGCTAACACCTTGGTCTTCATGAAGGCTGCAGTGTGCTGGTAGGAGGACATACAAGCCTTGTATAAGAATCCAGCCGAGGACGACGCGGCGTTTTTCTTGCGCGTCATGTAAGCCTTCAGCAAGGAAGCCGCAGACTCCTCCAGCACTGTGTCTGCAGACAAAGAAACTCCGAGGCCTGCGGCAGACAATGGCTCGCTGCCTTCGAAAACGCGGCAGGCGTATTGGTAGAAGTTGTCACATGGCGACAGATCCTTGCTCAACGCAGATGCGATGCGCGCAGCCTCCTTTAGGCAGAAAAGAGACGAGCAGAAGTAGGCTCGCGGCGGTTCCTCGGTGGACGATGTCGATGCTGTTTTCCTCCCAGTCGTTTCCAGCCCCATAGTCGTCAATCGCAGCGAAGTCGTGTCGCGAACCACGATATGTACTGCCTCCGTAGACTCCACGCGGCGCATCGGGTATACAACAGCGATCCAGGCGACACACAGCAAAGATATGATTAGGGACAACAAAATTTCGGGATATAATAACAGCACAGACGTGCGCGTGATTTTCCGAGTCTTGAGATCAATCGGAAGAGCTCCCGTTTCCGGTGGGCAGCTGCCTTTTCTTTCGACTGTCCGAAGTGGTGGCTGTGTTTTCCTCTGCGATAGCTCAGAGGCCGACAATGCTTGAGCAAGTCTTCTCTCCACGGGCTCAAATTCACTCACTTCTGAGCGAGCACGCGAGAGATCTCGCTCAATGAGCAACAGATTGGTTCTTTCCTTTAGTGCGCCCTGCTGATCGCGACACTCGCCACCACCCAAGCTTTCCAGGCGCATTTCTCTGTTTGAATCGCTCTTTGTTGTTGCGATTGCGTCTACTGAAGCGTACACTTCGTTGATCAGCTCGGGAACCCCTAACACAGCGTCAGATTGAGAACCTACCTCCGTACCGCCACTGCCCTCGAAAATAGGTTCCGCCTTAGCGCGTGTTTCAAGAATACTTATCGGTTCGGAGCGAAGTTTGCCATTCGGCGGGTTCAGAATGCGTACAGGTAGGATGGTACTGGTCGATGTTTTCGGCTTCACGTAAAGATCACTTGCTATGAGACGCTTGCATTCTTCTTTATGTTCAAGTTCGCTATTCGCAAGCTGTGTGAACAAAAGCTTTTGAAGCAGGGAAATGCAGTCACCTGACGGTCGCATGGTCGACACTTCTGGACCGTTGCGCGAGACGTTGATTGAGCGCGGAAGTGGATTCGGCAGCCATGCGCCATCACTTGCACGCTGGCTTCCTCTGCGGAGTGTCAGATCTTTCGTCCCACACGCTGGAGCGTCTCCAAGAAGGCCGTCTTCAAGGTACCACGCGCCTTCGGTACATTTTCGCGGGCTATGCCTTAGTATTGAGACCGTTTCCGGTGCTTCGACTGTGTTCACCTTAGCAGGAACTGGCGAATTCTTTGAGACTTGGCACAAGTTGTTGGAGGAGCCCCTTGAGTAGGAAAGGCTGTTCTCAACGGCATGACTGTCTCCCTCACGCAGCGCGGTCACCAGGAACTGTTCGTCGTGATTTACCCGGTGATGCTTGGCCAAGAGCTGTATCGGGTCGAGCGAACCTTCAGGATTACTTCTCTCTAGCTGGAAAGCCACAGCCGTGGGACCCAGGTCACCTGGAAGGCGCTTCAACTCGATGAGTACTTCAAATGGTTGTCCTGATGAAGAAGCACGACCCGACACGACATCTTCATTACCATCTGGCGAAGTTCGTCCCTTGCATGCGTTCTTGTACGTCAACAAATGTGCACGGTTGCTTCCTGGCTCCTCATATGCGTCTGTAGATGGCCAGGCGCCACATTTCGACGCCCAGGGCGATGCCATCATACCTGGTGTGTGCGAACCCGGTTGCGCCAGCATTTCATCTTCATAGGAAGCGTCACGCGAAACGGAGCAAGCAGGACTGCAACGTCCGTACCGATGTTCAAACCCGTCTGTGCGGGCTGGTAGCGCCCAGTGGTACTTTTCCAAGCCTTCCCTGCTTTCAAAAGCCGCGTTTTTAACGTCCATATTTTTGTCATTGGTAGCCTTATTTTCAGTTTGAGCAGCAGCATTTTGTGCTTCAGGTGCCCTGCTTGCGAACGATAGGCGTCTAGCACGGTATACTTTTCTTCCTCCTGTCTCAGTCTCTGGCGGAAGCACTATGTAGAACCCTTCTCTTTTTTCGTTACCTGTTTTCTTCTCTGTATGCGAAGCTTGGAGCATATTATCCATTCTGTCTGTGGAAATGCCAGGACCCCGCTGTTGCAGCTGACTTATCCTATTCACTTCAGTTGCGGGATGGAGAGGCGCGTATGCGAGCGTCGGAGCAATGGCGTTGAAGGCTGTAATATTAACCTGCTTTGCCTGTGGGGAAAAATGGTGGTGCGAATCGACAGAAAATGTAGCAGATCTTCGTGCCTCACAACATGCAGCCGGTAAATGGTGGCACTGGCAAGCACAAGCAGGGACGCCATGGCGCTGCAAACCTGCCGATTCGTGCGATGGATGGCATTTTTGTTCACATAAATTAATGGCAGCAGAAGCTTCCTCTCCCGCTTCATGGGGCGAGTTTTTTCCGGTACAGCGTCTCTCCGTAGAGGCACGCCTTGCGTGTCCTGCGGCACTTGGAGGCACCCAGCCTGGGCGTTCGGCGGAACGCTGTATAGAAGCGGAGTAAGGGTCAGTGCTACGCTCCGGCAGCGCCACGTTGGTGGGGCTCACCTGTACACCAGGGCGCACGTCAGCGAGGTACTTCGTCGAATATGTTATCGAATGCGCTTGGGCACCTTTTTCTGCGGACGATCTGACTGGCAGCTTCGGCGACCCATCGAACGACGTCGTTTTCGTGCTGGTGCTGAATGTCAGTTCTTTCTTCAGAGTCTTTGACAGAAGGTTCGTTTCAGTGTTTTCAGGTGATTTCTGCAGAGTTGTCGTTTCCCCTGCGCCTTTGATCTCGTTATGTCCCGGGAGCCTCTCTTCGTCGGGCTTTTCTTCGTTGCTTCCCGGTGGAAAGGGTGCTTCCCCACCGATGACGGAAAGTCGTTTTTTCTCGGGGCTCACACGACACGTCGACCAAGAAAGGCGCTCGTATTCCGACTTCTTACAGGTGACATTATCTAGTGGCGAATTTCCCTCCTCGAGTACGGCCCTTGACGTTCGTCTTGAAAAGGTGAGCAAGCCGTCATCATAATGGAGCTGTTGTGGCTGCATAGGAAGTCTTACACTTTCGCCAAGGCGACTCGTTGTAATCTAGGCAGAAAAAAGAAAGTCAGTGCAATTTATTTGTACTCCACTAATAACCTGAATTAAAAAGGGTACGCCGAAAAAGAAAGTAAAATACGAAAATATATAGCTGCAGTCCTTCATTGCGTTTTACTCGCTGAACGTGAAAGCGCAAGAAACAAGGGCATAGAATAAGACAAAAAACACGAGCACTCACTTCCAATTGATTTTATTACATGCACGAAACAGAATTTCATACTCTTGATACAGCCTGGAAGGTATTACCACAGAGTGGTGAAAGATTGATGACAGTCATCGTGCGTCACACTTGAACGATAAAAAGATGGGACATCTCTTTTTGTGAGAGCAGAATGGACGGAGCACTTACGCAGTCATCGCCAGCTCGCGCTATCTCCAACGCCTCAACAATTTCTCGCGTAATTTGACATTCGTTCCCGTAAAGGATTTTGCACTTGTGAAAGAGAGCACGAGAACCCTCTTTTCTTTAGCTTTTGCATTTTAGACAATGAATGCTCATGTGCCCCCCTTTATTTTTTGTTCACAACATAGTCATGCTCACCCAATCGCTCATTTAAGCATCTTCCCGTTTGGCCTATATAATACTTACCTCAGGATAACGGCACTTTGTAAACAGCACCTTTCGTGCATCTCGCAAACGGCTTTTGATGCCTGATCGTGCAACCAGTTTTTCTTGGGTTTTCTAAAGTGCTAAGCTTACATAATCAACTCAGCTTATTTGGGGCAGAGAACAACACGTCAACGTTTACGCTGTTGCCAATTTTTTTAAGACTGTGGCAACAGGCAACAGGTAGCAAAAGGTGGAAAATTGGCAACAGCGTAAACGTTGACGTGTTGTTCTCTGCCCCAAATAAGCTGAGTTGATTATGTAAGCTTAGCACTTTAGAAAACCCAAGAAAAACTGGTTGCACGATCAGGCATCAAAAGCCGTTTGCGAGATGCACGAAAGGTGCTGTTTACAAAGTGCCGTTATCCTGTGGTAAGTATTATATAGGCCAAACGGGAAGATGCTTAAATGAGCGATTGGGTGAGCATGACTATGTTGTGAACAAAAAATAAAGGGGGGCACATGAGCATTCATTGTCTAAAATGCAAAAGCTAAAGAAAAGAGGGTTCTCGTGCTCTCTTTCACAAGTGCAAAATCCTTTACGGGAACGAATGTCAAATTACGCGAGAAATTGTTGAGGCGTTGGAGATAGCGCGAGCTGGCGATGACTGCGTAAGTGCTCCGTCCATTCTGCTCTCACAAAAAGAGATGTCCCATCTTTTATCGCCTAAGTGTGACGCACGATCACTGTCATCTATCTTTCACCACTCTGTGGTAATACCTTCCAGGCTTTATCAAGAGTATAAAATTCTGTTTCGTGCATGTAATAAAATCAGTTGGAAGTGAGCGCTTGTGTTGTCTGTCTTATTCTGCGTTCTTGTTTCTTGCGCTTTTACGTTCAGCATGGAAAACCAACTCGCCCAAACGCGGCCTTTATTGACGTTTTACTAGTCATGAAGCTTCCCCGTAAAGCTGTGGGAAACCTGTGTAACAAAAATCGGCGCGCATTCACTCGCCGGTGCGGCGCGTAAGGAATATCGGCCGCCGACGATTCGATAGTTTGAGAAACGAACCCCGCTTGCCAGGGGAGAGCGCGTAGCCTTGAGCGTGCTTTGTGCGGCGCTCTCCACTTGGCTTGCGCACCAGCGGCGTCAGGTCGGGAGTAAGTGACTCGTATTCTCTGGAAGCCACGCGCTGCGGAACGCTGATAGAGTAATTTTAAAGCTGACACAGTGTATTGGTGCGCGCCTTCCTTGGCGCGAAGGAACGAACAGATGCGGCGCGCCCTATAAAAGAAGGACGTTGAGTTCTGTCTCTCAGCCCGTGCTATTGCCTCTCAGCAGAGGGTAGCAGAAGATAGAGCCATCCTCCACCACAACGAAGCGACCTTGGAGCCTGTGCTGCAGTTACAGCTTAGGAGAAGCGCTCCCGCATGGGTTAACACCACTCGCCGAGCACGGACCAGCGATGCAGTGCGCCTTCGGGACGGCCCCGTCCTCCGGTCGTCGGACTGTCGCAGTGCCCGGTGTTGTTTTGTTTGTATCTCTCCTGTATTAGAGCACTTAAGTGCAAGACCTCTGATGTATTCTCTCTCTCGTGTGATACTTTGCATGTGTTGCGTTGTTCTGTATGCACACCCGGCATGTGCTCGTACAAGTGATTAAAAATTCCTCTGTGTCGTCTCTTTGCTGTATACAGTTTGTTTTGTTTGTGAAGCTTTGACTCCGACCTATTCTGTGGCCTGCCACGGGCGAAAGCTTGGCGCCAAACGACCACCCCCTTTGTCATTTGGTACCTTGTTCCTGGCTGAGCTTGTCCCGGTGAGTCGAGGGCATCTCCTTCGAGATCGGAGCAGCTACCCCCCCCCCCCCCCCCCCCCCCCCCACGCTGTAAGTTGTATGGGAGTGCACGTTACAAAGTCCGCAAAGGTGACATTTATGGCGTGTGCGACAGGACGTTTGGTGCTTTGCAAGCGCAAATAACGGAGAACAGTGGGAAGGAGTGTACGGAGTGGTCGTAAATGATCATTAGTAAATAGAGCGATATCCTGAGGTGCCGCGCTGAAGCGGTTGGCAAAATTCACCAAGCAGAGGTATTTGCTGATTTGAAGGGTTCAGGCTCAGAATGAATCTCAAGAAGATATCTCAGCTATAGGCATTCACAAGGGTCTGAAGGGAGCTGAACACGTTCAGCGGGTGGACGAAAAGTGTAAAGAGCTTCGGGAAGACACTGAGAGAGGGCGGAGAGGAGACAAGAAGGAGCAGAGAAACTCTCGTTGGAGAGAGAAACAGAATGGAAGAGGAGAGAGGAAGAGACCGAAGGGCCCCTTGAAAGAGAGCATGCAATCCTTGTGATGAAACTTGAAGTTCGGCTTTTGAAGAGTGTCAGGAAGCCAATAGAACTTAGCACCGTAGAGGCCGGGTGGAAGAGTGAAAAAGACTAATTCTTTGGAAACCACAGGAAACGTTGCAGCTAGCTCCAAAGGTTAATGTTTGGTTGTGGAATAGCTCATTCCTGCAAATGCGATCACATAGAGTGAAGACCGGACCGGAGTTACGCTTTCTGAGGAATGTAGGAATGTGGCTATTACTACTGAGGTAACAAGCACTGAAGATAATTCCAACGTGATGGTTCAGTCAGAGTGTACCTTCAGGAAGCCGCCTGAATGCGAAGAAAAAAAGTTTGACCTCTGCCGAGAAGTCTTAGCGAAGCACGTCTGAATGTTGCAGTGCTGACTGCGCGAGACTGGTCAAATGGCAAATAATGCTAAAGCTCCGACGTAACTGTATCTGAAGAGAGCACGCTCAGTGAAAAACAGGAATCTGTTCCGTGTGAACCCTCGAACATCGAGGAGGCGTTTGCCGATGAGGAAGGCTTGGAAAATTTCTCCTCTGAGAAAGGCGACACTGCAGTGCAAGGATAGGAGCAGGCTGAAGGAGAGCCTTGTGACGACTGCTCAGAAGTTGACTAAGGGAAGGAAGGAACTGAGGAAGCAGTACTGGGCAGAAGTGAGGAGAATGCGTCTCCAGCGACTAATGAGCGGTGCTCCGAGTACTGTGCACGAGGTAAAAACAGAAAAACGAAAGATAAGAAAAAATCGCAATGTAGAGAAATTTCAGCGGCGGAAGAACGAAAAGGAACTAAACCGGAGGCTCCAACGGCAGAGAACTCGGATGATGCGTGCGACAGCGAACCGGGCGTGCCCATCAGGAGAGTGTGGAAGGAACTAAAAAGGAAAAAAAATTGGCGGTGGTTTAACTCTGGTTAAACCTGGAGTGACGCGATAGCTACAGCTGGCCGAGTGGAACTTGGTCACGTGACCAGCCACGTGACGAACCACGTGATCAGCCACGGCGCCACGCTACCGGCAGCTGCTCCGCACCACGTGACAGCGTGGCGGCGCCGACGCGCGGAAGGCTCGAAATGCTACAGTAATGTAGCTATCGCTACAAAAACGAAGCGCACTCTGCTGATGCAGGGGGAGCGGAGCAGGACAGGCACCATAGAGAAGTCAAGAAGAAACTGGAAAGAAGTGAGAACCGCTTTCGGAAGAGAAACCTGCGCAGAAAGAGGAAGAAGAGTCGAACGCGTGGCAGAAAGATAATTCGCGTTTGGAAGAGAGCCATGAGTGCTCCCGAAATCTAAAACAGGGCCAGTATGTACCGAGCGGACTGTGTAAGCCGACCGCGGATGTATAGGTGCAAGCATGCCTTGTATTTGAGTGCTCCCTGTCTAGAGCATTGTGTTACAGTGTTGCCGAGTTGCGCCGAAAGTGTTAGTTTTGCTGAAAGTTCGCGCGCAAAGCAACGCCGCCCACCGGACTTCACTCTCTGGCGCAGGTGCTCGCTGTCACTCGCTGCTGCAGCTCACACGAGAGAGCTCTTACAAAAATGAATATGAAATTTCTTATTTAATTATGATATAATCCTTGTGAGTCATCAGAAATCAATCACTAAAGCAAAGTCTTGTGTTTTTGCATCAGACCGGTATAATTGATTCTTGATGAGTGTTTGCATCAACTTTTTTTTTTGCAGTAGAATGACATCAAAATTTCGTGATGAATTGTCGCATTAATTTTTTCGCATCAGACCAGCATCACAAACCGTGGACCCCTTGGCAACGCTGCAACACGCAGTCGCGTCCCACTTTTCTTATCGAGTTGCTGGATGTAACGGACGCCGGACAGATCTATGGCCGCGAGTATGCGCCATTAAAGGCTTTCGCCTTAAAAATGGTTTGTAGTGATGGAACTGTCCTCATTCCTCAGTTGAATCCGCTGACGTCTGTCTGTCTGTCTGAGCACTCAGTCGAGAGGCTACCGATATAACCACCTTTCCTGCGTGGGCAGCACAGCTGCTGCAGCACTGCGAGGAGCAGGGCAGCAGTTGCGCACTCCGTTAGCCGCTCGATCGCTCTTTTCGACTTTGTGCATCGACACGCATGCCGGACGCGCTATACGTTTGCTTTGTACGACCGGCGCTGCCTGTGGCACACTGCCTATCAGTTGGTGGCCGCTCCATTCTCGATCATGGTCTCCTTCAGCGTTTGTTGTAATCGGGTGGCACTCGCGGTCGTCAGACGCCGACAAATACTCGCGGAACCTATCGGCCTAACAACGTCCCCTGCGATTCCCACTAACCCTCCAATTAACCCTGGCCTGTGCCAGCTGCGGCCACGATAACCCGGCAGAATTCCTAATATCGTGGGCTACACTAAAGGACCATCGGCTAACTTCCCTTCGTATAGAATGCCCTGCACATGCCCACTTTCTTCTTTTTGATTTCAGCTAGGATGTCATTCATTCGCGTGTGTTTCCTGACCCACTCTGCTCTCTCCCTGTTTCTTAACGTTACAACTTTCAGTTTCCTTTCCTTAGCTCGCTGCGCTGCTCCTCCATTTAAGATCAAGCCTTCCGTTACCAATAAAGTTTTCGCCGCATGACCGAGAACTGGCAAGATACAGCTGTTATATACTTTTCCCTTGAGGAATTTTGGCGAACTGGTGTCCATGATCTGGGAGTACCTGTAGAAAGCACTCCACAATATTCTTACTGCCACGTGTTCGTCATTTAACTCTCGTGGTCCTGATCTGCAATCACTAACTGCCTTAAATAGATGAGTTTCTGTAGCACTTCCAATTTTTCGCTGGATGTCGCAAACTCCTTCTCTCCTCAGAGACTGTTGAAAATTACTCTAATTTCTTCTTATCATTTTTAAACCCACCGTTCTATTGTCTGTCGTCGAACATGCTTTGCATTTCGCTGCCTTAATTTCTTAGCAAGGTACTCAATTAGAACTTGTTGCTGGGCTATTTGGTGCATGATTTTTGGTCATAAAAATGCCAGTCCGCCTTTTTGTCCACCTTTCTGGTGTTGGTTCTATGTTACGCCTTCTTATGACCAAATACTTAGCAATGCAATGCCAACAACAAATCGGGTGTTACTAAGGTATTTTCCGCTAACTTATCCTTAGTTTTTCCCATTTGAGTTCTCAAACGCACTGCCCGGAAACATTCGCAAATCTGAGCCCACACATTCATGGACAGAAAACAATTAAGTCGTAAAAGAATCGACACAGCGTGCACGTAAAGGAGAGCGCTTGTTCAGATTAGCGCATTACGCGACATAACGGCGTTTTTTTTATTACTTTATGTATTTTGCGAATGCGCATGAGCTCTTAAAATAAATATTTGCCATTGTTTAAAAATTCAGATGCCTTCGATGTATAGCAAACATTCTCCTTCAAAAAGATCCCTGCAGTGTCGCGCCAATTTTCCCACGCGATAGACAGGGCTTCGACAATGGTATGGGTCCTACAGGGCTCAGCCAGATTTAGGCGAGAGCACTGCATCCAACCGGTTGAGTTTACCGACTGAAACGCGTCACTAGTGACCGTTGCAGCTCCTAGCTGCATCGAATAATGCCAGACGGCGACCTAGTGGCTTGAGCGCGTATCGTTTCCTGAGTGGCCATGCTGAATGCACATTTTCGATCGCTACTTTCTGGCAGATGCGTACCTCGTGCACTTTTTTACTCGAGTTTTTTCCCTTAAACTGGGGCTGCCCTAGTCTGGGGTGGATTTCGATCACTGAATATGCGGAATGCTTACCCTTGGCAACGGAGGCATATCCCCACTGCTAAGAGAAGGGACTGGATGCAGCGTTCAATGGAAGGAGGCTTTTAAACGCGGCCCCGGAGTTCTTGAGGTTAGCAAATAGAGGAGGTTGACACTTCGGCCAAAGTCTCCGTAACTGCTACAACTTCGCAAGAATTTAAGGCGGAATTTGTTTCCATTGCCAACCGTAAGTAAAGCTTATTTTTAGTGATAGAAACCTGCCGCGGGGCTTGAGCGCAATACCCTATTCCTAAACGGGAGTGCTCTTGAGGACAGCTTACTTAGCCTTTATTCCTGTTCGGGCTAGTTCGTGTTTTGAGTGCACTAAGAGAAAAAAAAAAGAGGACACTTTGCTGTTGCATAACGCCCACAGCCTGCACAAAGTAGCTAGTCAGACGGGTGAGGTGAGAACGAAACCGGACGTCTAGCAAGCACAACGGAGCGTGAATGCCGTTGAGAGCTCGCAGTTCTGAGCATGCTGTGTACAACGGCCACACGCAGCCTGTGTGCACAGAATGTGAGGCGGACGACTGAGCGTTCGTGTTTGCGTCTATCCTTTAATTCTGTCCGTTGGTTGTTTTGCGCCGTTTTAATATGAGACTCTTCGCATTCGCGGTTAAGATTGCCGCGCCGCTTGCCTCGAATTTCGATGGTAATTGCCTATTAATGGCGAAATAGCGTTCCTGGAGAAAGCGCGCACGCAAATAAGTCACCAGTCGCAGCAGTACGAATCCATGCGTGGAGGCGGCGCGGGTACTTCACTTTTAGCCAGTGTTCCCGGTAAACATGACATTCTTGCTATCACGTGGCCCTAAGCTATTAGTCTACGCTGTCTTAGTATTTACTTTTAGTGCCGCTTTAATCGGCCATTACTCCACCATTTTTTGCTAGAGCAAGAAAACAAAAAGGCGTGCTTTACCTACAATCCATGATTTGGGCCAGCATGAACTTTGGGACACAAACGAAGAGCAGTGTGTTCCGTGTTCCACGTGTCTCTCTTCGTTTGTGTCCCAAAGTTCATGCTGGCCCAAATCATGGATTCATACCAACTGGCCCAGAAAAATGCCATTTTACCTACAAGTTTCATTCATTCGAACCCTTGAACTTCGTCGAACTCCCAAAAACAGCGGAGCTCCGATTTAAGTCCTTTATCTGACAGATTCACGTTAAGGCAGTTTTCAATTACCAGTAAGTACAGTTTGTGTTTGGGCTAGTTGGTTTAACAGTGGAGTTAACTGCAGGCGGTGGATAGTTTTAGAAGAGAAGAGAAGCCAGTTGGGCTTAACCGTGTTGAAGGTCTTTCCTGGCGTCTTTTCTTGTAAAATCATGCGCCTCGAACTTACTTCAATAACCAGTATGTAGTCCTAGTACTGGGAGCCATTCATCTCAAGTAACGTTTTACTCCCTCAAGTACCAGTGGCGTATTAAGTAATAATTTCACTGCATTAAGGACAGTTGCCGGGCCAGTTGGTACATGATCTCACCGAAAAAAAGCGCGCTGTTTTTCGGTGAGAATAATTTGACAACACAAAATTTCTTCCCGTTGTATATAATATACCTGAACAGAAAGAATTTAATGATTACAAGTGGAAATGGATGCAGACACAGACAGGAGGATAAAAATTTCCTTCTACATCACCGATCTACGTTTGCGCGCTTTGAATACCTGTCGGGTTGGCAGTACGGGGTTTACAAGCTCAAGGCATGTAAAAGTAGTACAAGCAGCGTAGGAGCGGTAGTCATCATTTGTAAGACAAGCTAATGATGACAGTAAAAGCTGTGACCTCAGAGTAGCTTGTATATTTTTACTTATATAGAATATCGCTATTGTCGGACAATGCTGGCTGGGCGCACAAACTGCAGCTGCAATTTCGAACTCAGCTCAAGTAAAAGAAAGGAACAGCCTCTTCCGTAGAGTGCCGCGTCACCTGGCGCCGACCGGACTGGCCGACATCAGTGACGGCTCTAGCGGCTCTCGCGTGTGCGTGGTCTTGGCCACGGCCAGCTGCACTATCGTCGATGCCCGAACCGTGCCGATGTGTCGCCATGAGAGAGGGTGGCGGAGGCGCGGCGGCGAGGCTGTTGCGGCTGTAATAGAAGAACTCATCTCGGGGAGGCGTCTCCCAAATGACGTCAGTGGGACGGTCCGCGGCTCCACCAGGAACGAAGCCCGCATCTTCAGCTTCCCGTTCAGCTGGTTCGGCGTAGTAGAGCACGTCGTAGGTGCCCTCGCTTACGTCATCCCGCTCTTCCAGAATACCCGCGCAGCCGTTGGGGGCCAGCGAAGGAGCCGCGGCGCAGCAATCGCACGGCGGGGACCTCGTATGAGAGTCATCATGGAGGACGCACTGCGTCCTGGGCTGTCCGCAGCACGGTGACGCAGATGAAGGAGAGCAGATCGGCGCATGCATTGCATGTCCACAGAAGAACGGGCCCAGGTGTCCTTCGAGGCAAGTCTGGCTGTGGGCTGGTAAGTGAGCACGGCACCCTGGCAACATCCCCCACGCAGCACCGGAGGGCACAGACATCCTCTGCGAGACGGCAGCGAGGGGACAGCCGGGAATATGCCGCGCTGTTCCATGCTGATGAATGGGACACTCTGGAGTCCTGCGCGCAGAAGAGAAGCACAAAGGTGTGGTTATGTGTCGTGCAAGTAAGTGAAGGAACAGCAGAAGTACGTGACTACAAAACTGCTCTGGAGGCCTCCATCTAACCTTTGCTCCATAACAAAAGTTTTTCTCTCTCCAAAACTCTTCCGCTTTGGCAGATTTAGGTGATAATAGTCCAGAAAAAATAGGCCACCTGAAAGATGCAGCCGACGCTTGGCCTCCGTGTTTAACGCAGTGAAGACGTTGTGATCATTGCTATTAATTGCTAGCGGGCTGTCGACCAGGAGGTTTGGTCGCCAACACACAACTGCCTCCTCCAGAAAGAAACAAAGGGCGCGACTGACCTACCACCTTTGCCGTGTGAAGCAAGTACCTCTGTCGACATTGCGCAGGGTTCATAATGCCAAGACGGTGGAAAACAAAAGGCTCTTACATTGATCGCCTGTAGATTGGATTTGCCCAAAGTCCTGGTGGCCGAAACCGCATCCGCGGGTTCCATGGTCCGGCCCAGAGAGGTGATTGGCCCGAAGCAAATGCAGGACGCCTCCGTTCTGCGTAGCTATACTGAGTGGTGGAAGCATCGCGCACCACCCCAGAGATAGTACGCGGCTGTACAGATCTGACATTTGGTTCTTCCAGGGTAGCATCGTCGCACAGTTCAACTACTTCCGTGGTGACCGTCTCGTAACTGTCGTCGCGTTTGCCTCGGTTCTTGGGTCGGTGCGTCGTTTTAACTGCCTTCTGTAAGGCGCCAGTGGTCTTGTCTGTAGGCGACGGGGATAAAGCGGTTCGCCCTGTCTTCGAGTCGCCATCCTCTGTGTGTTGCTTATCTTCGTTGTGTGCTTGTCCGATAACTTCCGTTATAGTTTCCTCGATGACGTCGGCAGAGTCCGAGTTCCGCTCATATTTGTCAACACCTTTCCTGCGGCGCGTTGTGGTTACTGTTTTCTTGATGACTCCATCGTCTGCAATCTTGCCAGACACTGAACTTGAAACGACGGGTGCTCTTCCAACTGCAGAATCTGGTTCTTGTTTTGGCAATGGTACATCGGTACCACCCACTACTTCCATAACTTCTTTCGTGGTATCTTCGTCGTCATCCAATGAATTCCTTCTACCATGCTTTACCCGACGCGTTGTAGTCACCGTCTTCTTTATGATTCCGCGGGGGACCTTTTTACCTGATGTTCTCGCGGATATAGCACCCATGCCGGCGGACCTGTTGAACTGGGAGGCGTGCAACGTGCGGCTGTTGTTGTCACAGAGACCACACGATGACGGTGTAAGTAGGACGTGTATAGGTGGCCCTGCTGCGGCAGTTGTCTCCGGTAAGGTCGCCTGGACTGCTTTGTTTTGTCCGGGGGCCTCACGCTTCTTATTGCGTTTTTTTGAGACGGGGGTGCGGTTGTCGCGTTTGGCGGTGGTTGTAGAATGCCTCCCGCTTGCTGCCCTCTGTCCTTCGCCTTTCGCTTCGTCCTCCGGCTTTGAAGACTTCTTGCTGTCGCTAAGCATGGACACTGGTGACAGGAAGAGGGTAGGAATTATACTGGTTTCCTTTTTAGATGATGCCTCTTTTTGTCCTCCATCTTCCGCATTGCTGGACGCCGTGGTGAAAGAACTTTCTGCGCTGTCATGCACTGCTGGCTGGTTGCCCACAACATCCTGTGGCGAAGGCGATTTAGCGCCATCGTTGCCAGAGTCCCTTGGCTGTTCTTGACCTCCTGGTTGCTGGCAGCTAGTGCGGAGTTTGTTGTCCCGCTCCGTTTCCACGTCGGACTTGATAGCACCGGTTTCCACAGCAGCAGTAGAAGGTTTGCCTTTGGTAGCATCATTTGGCTGGGAACTAACCAGAGAGCTACCGATACCTTTCGCCTCAGCATCAGACTTGGTGGGATGTGTCTTCTCCGCTCGGATGGCGCAAAGACTTGCCTTATCGTCCGACGGCGTTCTGGAGGTGACTGCCGGTAAAACGCCTCCTTTTCCCCGCTTCTTGGCATTCCCCTTGTTGTAGGCGGAGGAGTTAGGAGACCTCTTCTCCTTATTGGACTGCATGCGTAGGAGGGCAGGCCGTTGCAAGCGGTATAACACCACGGTAAAGCGGTTCTTCTTCTTCTGCGTGCTCGTAGCGCTTCTTCTACGTCGGATAGTGGCCCATGCTGTGAATGGGTAACCGGCTGCGACTGGTTTGTGGGACCAGGGGAAACATTGTCTGGCCACTCTGATTTTGACGGCTGGGATTTAATTGCTCTGTCACATATCGACAGAGTGGAGGAACCCTTGTTTCCCTTTTTGTGGTTGCCACCAAGGAATCTCGCTGGACGCCTCTGGGTGAATAATTTGCGTCATTTACGCTGCTTCAAGGCCAAATAAAAACTAAGTACGGCACGAATAAGACAACGACAAGAGACAAATAAACGAATACAACACCACTCTCCTCGAAATGAAGCAGCTAGCCCACAAGAACATTCTACTAAAGTACAAAGGCAAAGAGTAGAGGTAACATTTACTCTACGCCGTCTACTTCAATTTGCGTCAAAATGAACCAATTAGCCAGCAAGAACGGTTTACTAAAGTAAAAAGGCGCAGAGTACAGGTAAAATTTACTTCTACGCCGTCTACATTTAACGATCCTCTAATTGAACCAGCTGACCCGCATGAACGTTGTACTAAAGTAAAAAGGCGCAGAGTAGAGGTAACACTTACTACTACGCCGTCTACTTTTGGCCCGCCGCAACTGACCGGGTCACGACGGAGCGAAGGTATCGCGTAGGCTAATCTCGACCACACTTGCATGCTCCCACTACGGCCAGCCGTTGGCCCACGCCCCCGTTGGAGCCTGATGACTTTCCCTCGACTAAGCACTGAGCCACCGCGGCGGGTGCCAGGGCACCAGCGGTCGGAGCACCGGGCGCTAGCGGTACCGGCGTCCAGTTCTTCCTTGCCTCTATGCAATCGATGTTACCAGTGCGATTCCGGCTTTTAAAGAGCCATCTGTCTTATACCCCTGTCACATTGGACAGCGATGGCTGCGGCCTGTGCAGTACAAGGGCGCTGAAACAATTGTTTAAAATTCAGTTTTTAACTGGTGTACCCGTAAAGGTAAATGGATCGAGTGCGATCTGCAATCCGCTAGCTACGCTGGGTGCACCGCGTGAGCTTCATTCCTTGCCGTTCATTGCGTAAGGTATGCCTATTACTGGTCGTCTATATAGGCCTCGTGCGCTGGTATGGCGGCGCCAGAACAAGTAGCGCCACCTCACGCGGTGCGCGCGCGAAAAGCGGTTGTGCGCTGTCGTGTGAGGCAGTGGAAGGAGCCGTGAAATGCGTGCTTCCCGACAGCGTCAGTGCGTTAGAACTGATCTTATTTTGGCCGCTTTTGGGCCTTGCGTTCAGTACACGCACATACTTTGTGTTACAAAATAACTAAAAGCGTTGCAAAGAGGGCCACCATCCTTTTTCAGCCGGGCGCGCTTTTCGTCCGCCGGCGCCTTGGGTACGTCTGCTGGTGGCACTTGGTTTAAGAGTTTAGTACTCTACATGCGAACAATATGCGGGGAAAAAATCGTTGGGAAGGCGTCACACTTCCTCAGTAGCACAGGTATTACCTAATGTTCTGCGCTGAGGTGCCAGGCATGGGTGCATGTGACAATGCTCCGAGGGCGCCGTGGGTATACACTAGCATGCAGGGTCGACCACCACCGCGATTCTTTTTCTTTCCAGCTCGCTCGGTGAAGCGATGGCCAGGTCTGCTTGTGCGCAGCCTTAAGAAAAAATATGAAAGAAAGCAGCAGGCGTGACCGGCAAGCTCTTCCGCGTGCTTTTCTGTAGCTTTCCGAGGACTAAAAATGTTGGTGCGTTTTCAAAAACAACGTTTGATGCGTGGTCGCAAACTACGACGTGACGTCTATGTATGATGTGTGGGAAGAAATTTTCGGTGCAACAATACTGTCGCAGTTGCTAGGTGTGGTTCGAACACTGCACATCCTTTGTGCATACATCGAACAGGCGGGCTTGACGGCCCGCTTGCTCATCGGCAGCAGGTAGTGCGCGCAGTGACGTGAACGCTGAGCGTATGCTACTTCGGATTATATGCGGCCGGGTGCTCCACCCCAGCCGCTCGTGCAGTGTGCAACGCGCGCGATCGATTAGCGACAGGGTGCTGTGTGCGCGCGGCTTTGCATATACAGTGCTTTTTAGTGCGTAAGCACTAAAAAGCACTGTATATGCAAGTACTCTGTGGTGAAGCCTCCGAAGTTAGTCTCGTGATGCGGGAAATGGCGAGAAATAAACGAGACTTTGAATGGAGGTGAGTTTGGCCAACCTGGAGAAATAAAATTAATATTACCGCGACTGGGTTTCGAAGCCGCCACGAAGCGAACAGATCAGCTTCGCTGGCAACTGCACTATGCTATCGTCGCATTTTCTTTCCCTGCATTGTATTTACTACACGATGTTATGCATGCACAGAAAGTGGATATACAGATCATTTACAAAGTACTTAGCTGGTGGCTGCGCTGCTTTAGATTGAATGAAGACAACACAACTAAAAGGGCGGCAACGTTAGACACGGCATCAACAGGAGAATCCAGTCCGGTAGAAAGTCTCTTTCACCACAACTGTCGCTGAGTTGGATCATTATTCTGCTCAAATGGCTTCTGGGAGAAAAAAAGAGGTTGAGCGTTGCGGTCTAACACGCGCGTTTTCCACAGGCTATGAAGCCCAGTGAGGAAAAACATGTCATATAGCGTTCGTAATCAGGCTGAGTGGCCACAAGGTAACGTACACTGCAGGAATTTAAAACGAAGTCTTTCTTTAGCATACTTAGCAGCACATTCCAAAATAAAAATAGCAAGGTCGCAGTTGATACAACAATGTTCAATGGTTTCGGGTACATTGAACAGGTGGCAGTTAAGATAAGGTAAGAAAATGTTTTTGCTAGGTAGTCACGTATTAACAGGTAGAGCGTCGGAGTGTAATTTATAGAAAAACGTTTTGGTGCAAGGAGGAATCCGCATTTTGCACAATGGCGTTAACACATCATGACACTTGAGGCCGAAGTACACAGAAGGATACAATGACGGCGGAAAGAGCACGTTATCAAAGCTCTGTAAAGTCTAATACGCGAAACGGAATATATAGTCTATTACGCCTGCACTGTGTGGGATCCATGGGTGGCATGCGATGTAAACCGCTTAGAAAGAATCCAAAACATAGCGATTAATTTTGTTTTTTCAAAATATACTAGGAATTTCAGTGTTTTAACAGGAGAAAAAAAGCCTTGGCTGGACACCACTACACAGACGTAGGGAATATCTTAGATTGAAACTTTTTCGCAACATATTTTACTCTCGCACAGGTATAGTCGCAGATAGGTATTTGTAAAAGCCTGATTACGTGTCACTCAGACCACACCTTGCGAATAAGATTAAAGAAATGCACTGTAAAACTGAAGCTTTCAAAATGTCATTTTTCCCCCAAACTGTAGGGGAATGCAACAAGCTTCCATCCCATATCGTGTCATTACACTCAAAGGAGGCATTTTCAAACTCTGTATCCCTTTTTGAGGTAGAATGCTAACATTTGTGTGGGTGGTGTTTGCGCGTGTGCGTCTCTTTTAAAGCGTTCCCGTGAAGTATATTCACGATGTGTTGATGGTGTTGACGATGTGCACCAGATGTTGCGTTACCTGTGCTATTTTCTTGCCTCTTTGTCCCCCCCCCCCCCCCCCCGCTGTAATTTCCAAAGGTGCTGCGGGTACTGTGATAAATAAATAAGTAAATAAATAAATAAATGGATAAATATATATTAGAAAATCGAACTTCCAAAAACCCTAGAGATGCCTATCCAGAAATCTGGAAATGAAGATCAAGTCTGTAACTTTAGGCCCATTTCACTAACAAGTACCTTATGTCTGGAACGCAATACTGAAAGATAAAGCGATTCCCCGAATGTAAACAAATTATAACGCTTTTCAGCACGGATTTTGCAAAACCTATCCACATAACTCAACTACTCGAACTAATACGTTAATGTTCACTAAGCATCGACCTCCAAAAGCAGAAAGGCCTCATTTTACTGGAGTTCTCTAAAGCATTCGATCGTGTATCACATAAAAAAACTAATTCTAAAGTTCGAATCGCATAAGGTGAATGCACAAATCATTAACGGGATCAAAAGCTACATAACTAATTGATCGCAGTCAGTAGGACTTAATAGAGAAATTCCAGCATAACTGGTGCCATGTTCGGTGTACCTCAGTGAAGCGTTCTTGCTGCTAATTTGTTCATATCTTCGTCAATGGTTTACCCGTTATCATTCCTGTTAATATGAGGCTTTCTGCTGATGATTGCATACTGTACCGTAAAATAAATTTAGCAGATGATCATGTAACACTTGAAAATACATTAAGATCGTTTCTGAATCGTGCGCAAAATGGCAAATGAGTCTTAATTTGAAAAATCAGCCCTCTTACGAATTACCAGGAAACAACGTGTCCGATTTTTCACAGAAACTAAATACTATCCCGTTGGACGCAGTTACACAGCATAAACACTTTGGTTCAACTATATGATCTGATCTTAAATGGGACTCTCACGCGAAGTTTATTGAGTCATCTGCATTAAAACGACCTTTCTTTCTCAAGAGGATCCTCCGAGACGTGACATCAGTCATTAAATTATTTTTCTACAATAGTTTTGTCCGACCCGTTCTTTAATATGCAAATGCAGTCTGGTTTTCGTTTAAAGATAAACTAATAAAGAAACTAGAGAGAGTTCAGAAGGAAGGTGTAAGATTTATCTATTATGAATGCAGACCCAATAACTAATAAACAATGCCCGAATGCTCACTGTTAAGTTCGAAGCCCACGGCGCCGATGGTCGTTTCCCCCTTTCGCCGGGATTGGTCGTCTCCGTGGGAAGTCGAGTGGAGGTTAGTGAACGGCGCGACACCAGCGCTAATTCCTTGCGGCTCCGGCGCCGACTCGTCGCGGTGCCACTGCCCCCGCTCGCTGCTCACCACCTCGTCCGCTGCTGATCGGCCGTGCACGAGGGTTTGGAACAAATGACAGCGCGTCGCGCGCTTAGGACGCTGCCCAGGGCCGTTGGAAATGGGGAGTGGGACAGCGAACAACCTTGTCAGAGTCGCGAGGATTGCCTCGGTGGAATGCACATGCAGCGAGCTGCGTACGCGAAACCGCGCGCCCTGCACGTTTCAGGAGGCGCGGGGTCCACTGGGTCGGGCTCTGGTGAGCCCTGGGATCCGCCCATTTGTATGTACGGTGCCATTGCACTGCTCTTGGTTCCAATTGAGCGAGAGCTGGTTTATTAAAGCTCCGCCCGATTATCGGAGGGTTTAAAACCCGCTGCAAACTAACACTTTGGAGGAGCGCGCCGAGTCTCATCTCGGCCGCTTTTAAACAACCTTTTTTTTAAACAGTTATTTTCAACTCTCTTATTGTCACCTGCCTTGTATTTCGATCCAGCCTTTAATAAATCGGTTTTGTTTGCTAAGAACTTGAAGTTGCTGCCCCTTTCAGGCAACGTGTCGCGCGACGAGCGGACGAAGACCCGAAGTGCTCTTCGTACTGCTAACCGCGGTGTAATATACGATCACCGGCCAACGTGTCATCGTCATTCATTGCTCGCGACGAGCAACCGACCAGCACCAATCCGGCCATCAGAGAAAGGGCAGGAAAGTTTAACTGGTGCAGTGACCAGGATTGCGGAAAGTTTAACTCTCACGTTACAATACCGCGCGACGCTTGCACGTAAGAAACTACTTTATCAACTAATTCATTACATGATGAACATAGATCGTTAAAGGTATATTTCAGATACAGAAACAACAGTAACACGACATACACATTCACAATGACTGGAAGGATGTCGATTAAAACAGCCTTTCGACTGCTCCAGTGCTCTATCTTATCTAATCGAAATTGTGCTTTCTAGTGTGCGCAGTCAAGCCCACTTATAACGAACGCTCGCTTCTTTGCAACGTGGGTGGTTTAACCTTGAAAGAAATGTTTTATGGCTATGGAACTGCGTCTCAGTAGATAAAACGAGCAACCGTGGCCGCATCACTCGGTTACATCGAACGAGAAGGCACCGTAAGCTCGCCCCCGAAGTCTAAAAACGCGGGCTTCCCGCCAGCTGCCGTGATCTCCCCCAAAAGAAGGTGCCGACCCCCAAGAACAATAAAAAAGGCGGCACTGGAATTGCAATTCACCGACGACCAAGCGGGCCTAGACAGGCTACAATGACAATCGATGCATGCGTGTGTGCTGGCAGGTCAAGGCGTTTAAAACTGGAAACAGAAGCGTGGTAAGAGCGAGGCAGGGGCAGCGCTGAAAGCGAAACTATACTCCACGCGGCCGGTGATCAACCGATGGCAGCGATGTGGGAACTTTGAACACCCGTCACGGAGTATGCATACTGGTCCACCCGGTCACGTGGCCTACACAATCGCATATACGCCTTCGGCGCTGCTGCCGCGTGCAAGCAGCGCGCAGACGGCATGCGGCCCTGCGTCACCCTTGTGTATAGCGGTTGGGCAATCAATGAGAACTGGAATCAGACAGCAGTCTATGGTTTACGAATAAAGCACCGCTTCCCACCTGGTTTGTAGCCTACGTGGCTCTACCACGGTGCAAGGGTTGCTTCGTGAACCTAGTTACTGCTGCGAGGTGCTGCCTTATTTGGAGTCCAATGAGCTGCTCGAGCGCTTTACACAAGGGTGGCACATGCTGTACGTGCTGCGTGCACATGCGCTGCTGCAGCCGCTTAGTCGCTGCTCCTTACAGCTTTGCCGAGGTTTGAACACTAGGATGCCGACCTGCTGCCAGTTGCTGTGAATGTCTCAATCACTATGGGTATTATCGCGTCTCGTCCGCGGCTCATCCAAAAAGCGCCTCGGCCAGGAGCACGTGACTGCGCTGGAGATCTTAGAAAGCGGCTTGACAGGGCCTGCTTTGACGAAACATGCGTACATAAGACTTTTTAAAGAAATAAATTCCGTACTTGTCTGACTGAATGTTTTGGCTGTAATAGTGCGAGCCCACTTACTGCGAACTTGGGATACAGTGAACGCAACAACCATCAGGTTCAAATGAGATCGACTATAAGGAATCATGAAGCTTTTTTACACATTTTACTCCTATGTTATTCGAAACCGATTATTATTATTGCTATTAACTTAACTACCTCTGTTCACATACAGTTGCACTGCTGTATACTATATGCTCTCTGTGTTGTATTTTGCATTGTGCCCTTCCTGCAATGATCCCGATTGGAATTCGCAGTATTTCTAAATAAATAAACAGCGGTTACCAATTCGATATGACCTGATCATAAAGCTGTGTTTGCTTCAGTTCTATGCACTGTTACTGAATCTCGTTTTGGTCTATTGTACGTTTCCTCACTTTCACCGCGCACACTACCTGTCGATAACACGCTCTATAGCGTGGCTCGCATGGAGCGTTTTTGCCGGCGAAATCGCGTCGCGCGCCCGACGCCCGCGCCGTCGTCGACGAATTCACCCCCGCATGGCCAGCAGCCGAGCGGCGTTTTTTTGCCGCCCAGTTGTGTGATGCGCGCGCCCCCATCCATACTGAAATCAGACGAATGCGCAGGAAGCGAAGTGAAGCTGCTGGCTCTTGCGCGCAAAATGCTCGCGAGCGCGCATCCTCCATGCGAGCGCGTCTCTCTCGGCCGCCGTGGCTCCGTCCATAATCACGTGACGCCCGCTCCTGCTCTCATTGGCCCTCTGTCGCTGCCCTCTCCCGGCGTCGCCGCGGAGTTTTTCTCTGTTCCGCCAGAACCCGACGATTTCGCAAAAAACGTCTTCTCCGGCAGCAAAAAAAAAAAAAAACGCTCCGCTGCCGTCGACGCCGACGAATCACCCGGAAAAACGCTCCATGCTGGCCACGCTTAAGCGATTCCTCTGAAGAGTTTGAGCAAACAAGTTCCACTAGTGATGTCAACACTTTAATGTCTTTCTCGAAAATCTTGTCAGAATGTGCATAAATCATTTCATTCCTTTAAAAAATGGATGACTAGACACTTATTGCATTCAAGACGTCGTGTCGCTAAGTTATGTCTATCAAAACGTTCTGGCGACCCACTCAGGATAATGTAGTTTATTAGCGCCAAAGAGGAGCCTCGTGCTAAATTAATCGCCGAAAAATATTGTTACATGACGGCAAGCTGATGGAGAGGGAACTACATGACAGTTGGAGATGGAATGATAATAATGGCGGTGGGCCTAGCGCGAGCGCTCCTTGCCGCGCCACTGCCCACTTTGTCGGCTTCTAGTCCGTGATACTACCCCGGGGCCGAGCGATCGTCCTGATCGTGCGAACTAGGAGAATGCAGTGACGCTGAAACGTACGACGTGCCCATGGGCGTGACAGGAGGGATGAACACAGAAGGGAAGAATATGCAGGGCGTGCCGTCACGATGAAAGATATGAGCAGGTGATGAGCGGGGGAAGCCAGGTCCACTAATAGTGAGGAGCCACCGGTCTCAGGAAGTGAACGCCGAGGCCCGTGGACGCACCCAACAACAGGGGCGGGGGACTGTGTTCTCATGTGTGGGTGGGTGTTCAGTGGGGTCTCGGTTCAATAGGGTCGTAGGTCGTCAGTTCTCATGTGCGGGCGATCAGTGTGGTCTCATGTCATTGGCGGTGGTCGTCCTGTCTTCTGTTCGTGGCGTGGGACGGGGGCGGAGGAGAGCGGTGGCATCGGGGCATACATGAGCAGGCTAGGGAAGCGCCGGGAAGTGCGGAGCCACGACCACTCCACAGACCTCGGTGGACAGCAGGCTTCTGAGCTCCGGGATGATGAAGGTATCCAGCACCTCACACCAAATGTTACGTGACGGCAAGCCGATGAAGAGCGAACTACATGACAGTTGGCCATGGATCGAAATAATTTCTCATGATAAGCTCAGTCGTAAGACCTATCCAGCAGCAGATAAACAGCTCAGTAGGAAAGAGGAAAATATGTGGAGGAAATTGCAAACCCGGGCGTTTCCAAACCCTCAACTGTACAGTAAATGGCACCCAGAAGTCTTTAATCCTTGATGTACGCACTGTAATAGCATTACAGGTCTAGTCCACATGGTCCGGACCTGCCCCTTCTATAACGACCCGAATAGAAATGTGCAATCCTGGGAGACCTTATTGCTCAACCACGAAGCAGAAGAACAACGCAAAGTCATTGGTCTCGCCCTGACCGCCGCCGAGACCCGAGGGATTCCGGCCGATGGTTAGGAGAATGAATGGGAATTTAGGTCATAGCCTTCTCCCCCGTCATTTTTGACGGGTGCAAATTAAAGTTATCTCTCTCTCTCTCTTGACGAAGGATTGATTTTAATGGCGGTAGGCTTAGCGCGAGCACGCCTTGCCGCGCCACTGCCCACTTTGTCGTCTTCTAGTCCTTGACAGAATTTTTATTACAAGGTCACTTTGGACAGATTAATAATAGCTAATCCCCGTAAATTCTGAGAGTCTTTTCTAACCCCTGGCTCAACTTCGGACTTGTTGATAATAAACGATATCGCAGTTTAGGACTCTCTGCCATTTCTTCTGCTTTTAACGCAAGCTAATAATAATTGGTTCTCGGGGACAGGAAATGGCGCAGTATCCGTCTCATATATCGTTGGACACCTGAACCGCGCCGTAAGGGAAGGGATAAAGTGAGAGTGAAAGAAGAAAGGAAGAAAGATGTGCCGTAGTGGAGGGCTCCGGAATAATTTCGACCACCTGGGGATCTTTAACATGCACTGACATCGCACAGCACACGGGCGCCTTAGCGTTTTGCCTCCATAAAAACGCAGCCGCCGCGGTCGGGTTCGAACCCGGGAACAAGTTCAATTCTGTTTTCACAACAGACTATTCGGCAATTTCCCCTTTCACTTCTTACTCGCATTATTCAATCGACAATGTGTCAATAACCACCGAAGGGGTGCTTACCATATTCAACACAGATACCAAGAAATCGTGTGGTACTGACGACATCCTAGCTGCTTTTCTCATTCGTTACGCTCTTTCTTTAGCAGGTTGGATTAATGAAAAGGCTAAGAAATAAATGAGATTAAATACATGTAAAAAGACTACAGTGTGCTGGTTAGAATAACCCGCCGCGGTGGCTCAGTGGTTAGAGCGCTCGGCTACTGATCCGGAGTTCCCTGGTTCGAACCGGACCGCGGCGGTGCGTTTTTATGGAGGTAAGGCGCCCGTGTGTTGTGCGATGTCAGTGCACTTTAAAGATCCCCAGGTGGTCGAAATTATTCTGGAGGCCTCCACTACGGCACCTCTCTCTTCCTTTCTTCTTTCACTCCCTCCTTTATCCCTTCCCTATACTGCGTGGTTCAGGTGTCCAACGATATATGAGGAAGATACTGCGGAATTTCCTTTTCCCCAAAACCAATTATTATTGTTATTATTATAGTTAGAATAACTAATGATTTAACCTGTACCTGATCTTAGCTGTGTAAATTTCTTAGTTGTAATTACAACCGATCGAATATGTACTGCTAATCTAGCTTGTTCTAGTCCCATGTCCTTGGCACCTAGAATTCGCGATGCGAATCGCGTCCTCGTCCTGAAATCGTTATTGAACGGTTCGGGATAGCGTAGCTTTCAATGTGGGCAGTCTTCAGATATTAGGGGACCAAAACTTTACATGATTGTGAGAACAGTTGCATATAAGGGTGGTTTTTAGCTGACACTAGCAAACTGGCGATCGAACGAGTTGTACACGTTCGCGGTGTGATCGTTTCCCGCGACGCTGTTTCAGATAAAGCTCGCCCGTGGTGCTGCAAGGTTTGTTGTGAATTCGTTCGCGGACATCAGGGTCGGCCGCGCCGAGATCCATGGCTATCACAGCCGATCTGCGCTTTTACCTTCCACAAAAAATCTCGCAGCTAAACATGTCCCGATGTCTCGAGTGAGCCGCAATTAAAGTGGGTATTTCTACCGGAAGATATCCATGTTTTGCTACGACACAAGCCTGTGCGGCCGCACGGGCGGGCGCACGGAAGACAGTGACAGGCTCGCCAATCAGAACGATAGAGTCGTCCGCTCGGTCGCATGCAGCACACTTGATTGTACAACACCTCTTCTGGCCAGCGTCCTCACGCGCCCGTGCGCAGAGGCGCAAGGACGCGTCCGCATGCGCCCCGAAAAGGGTCGTGCAGCAGCCTTTGTGGGTCGCTCTTCTGGCGATATCGGTGATCCAACCAGCAGAGATAGGGAAACGCAGCGATCGGGTCTCCGTCGTTCGAGTGAGCCCGCCTCGATAAGCTGTTGCTCTGTCGGCTTCTGTACCGAACCTTTCTGCTGCCATGTGAATATTGTAGATAAAGCCCTTTTCGTTTGCTCCGCCATCGGCTATTTTCGGCCGGCCTGCCCTTGTGTGGAAGCCGCGCCGACTGCGAGGAAAACCGACCATTCTACCGGAAGGACGTCACGAAAGTGGTGATAACGATAGGGTGCACATAGCACACCATAGACCCCGTGAAGCAAGATGGTTACGAAGCAGCGCAACTGCACAAGGCCAAAATAGAGAGCGGAGGGAACCGAAGAAAGGCACACAACACAGTGCTCAACCAGCAAGTGATGTTTCTTTGGTGTGATACGCATGTAAATACACTCGAGCAAACAAAAAAATAGAAAAACGAATGCACAATGCGCACGGTGAATCCTCACACGCCGACGCCTCCCCAAAACAACAAATACTAGCTTTCACAATGAAGGAATGATAATGTATGTCCATGATGGAGGTGGATGGGACACTTACACAGCTTTTACCAGGCTTCTCAATCTCTGTGGCTTCAATTATATCTCTACAAAGTTGGTCTTTACTTTTGGCAACGATGTAGCAATTTTTGATCACGGGTACGCACAGGCAATCACGAAAATGGATTCCGAGGTTACGGGAATCTGCTTTGTTAGAGTAGTTGCGGTGTTTTTTGAACCTATAATTTAAGCATCGCCCTGTCTGGCCAATGTAAAAATTGCGGCAAGGGAGAGAAATCGAATAAACCAACTTTTGTCTATACTTCACAAACTTATTCTCCTAGTTTACCGGGCATTCAGGAACACTTTTTTCAGGGTTGTTTACACGCATAGAGAAACTTGCTAGCCATTCCACAGCCGACAAAACAACGTCAACCGCGGCACTTTTCTCAACACTTTCGAAATTACGAGGTATTTTGGGCCGGTCCAGAATAACTGCCACTCGCTTTCTTGGTCGATTATCGGACTGTGTTTAACTTTTTAGTAAGCTCTCTGCCACAGGCGAGAAGACAAGAAGTGGGTAGCCAGATGCGACTAATCTATTTATTGATTTAAATACCCTATTTATTTAAATAGTGGGCATTAAATAGGGGTGGAGTACATAAAGACTGCACAATACATAATATTGACATACGTTAGGTAACAAATGCAATAAAGAACTATACATACAAATGATAAGTACACAACCCTGCATTCGCTAAGGGATACTATATAAGCTGAGTACGCAGGCCATAATTCTTAAAGAGACGGTAGCGAAACAATATTACGGTGAGTTTAGCAACCAAGGTGCGTTGAAAGTTTTGTTTTAAAATTGGATAGATCAGTTTCAGCAACTGTGTCAGTCGGCAACGAGTTCCAGTCTTCCACAGACAATAGTAAGGGGGAGGTTTGATATTTTTAATCGTTCGTGCGAAGATGCATGGGCTGTACTTTACGAGGATGACTCATCCGGGATGAGATGTGATGGGCAGGAGCGATGCGAACAGCTGCAAATGTGGAGTCACTGCAGTATGAAGAATAAGGGAATGATAAACGAGAGAACTTGCGTCCAGTGATAAGGTTGGTAATATAATGACCGAGTTTGATACGTTGAAAATGACGAAATGATGAACCTTACAGCTTTATTTTGTACGAACTCAAGACGGTTAATTGATGAAACGCTGCTTGGATTCCATACTATAGAGGCATGCCCAAAAGCTGACCTTATGAGAGTGGTATACGCGTGCAGCTTTGTCTTGGGGGTGGCACAAACTTTATTTTCGTTAAAATTCATTCAAAGGTGCTCTTTCGTAGATCGAGTGGGGTCTCCATTGCGCTTTTCTTCTTTTCATGCTTCACTGCTGGTCGCGTGATGTGGCCAGGAGCCCTTGGCGCTCGGCTCACGGCCCGGAATTGGGTCTTCGGGTCGGAGCTGAGCACCGCAACCTCCCACTCTTCGCGGTTCGAGAGCTGCAGGTACATCGGCGGTGTGTTCCGTGGACATTCATGCAGTATGTGAGCTAATTAGGCCCTATCTTTACCGCATAGCTTCCACTGGGGCGAGAATTGGGCGCGAGCTCCACCACTGGAGCGAATGGCGCTAGCGTCGACTTTGCGCAGCAAGTGGGATAACGGGTCTCCTCTTACTTTTGCAGAAGCGAATTATCGGTTGAATTTATGCGTTCTAAATGCTAAAAGTGGCGCTATCATTTTTCGTTGTTAGTGAGTGCCAGCATTTTACACTTTGATCGTGTGCTACAGTTTATTTAAGCTTTCGCCATGGCCGCTTACTCCTCTGTGCCTCAACGCCGGACTTACGCGGTGGAACCAGGCGTAAGCTTCCACTTCTATCCTAAAGTCAGGAAGCTACGAGAAGCCTGGTTAATCAAGCTGCGAATGGGAAAAGACACGAGTGTGCACTCTCGTGCGTGCAGCAAAAATTTCAGCGAACAAGATTTCGTTTATGGAGTTGGCGCTCAACTGTTCGGTGAGTAGCGGCCAAAGCTGCCGCGCGCATTTACGTCCGCGCATGTCTCTCTTGCCGAGCTAACGAAGGTTAATTGCTGACAGGATGCAAAAGGCTTCTACGCGACGCAGTGCCGTCCCAGAGCCTGCCTGCTCGACCTTTGGATCGTCAGCCGTCTGCTCGGCGTCGCCGAAACAGGGCACAGGGCGGAGGCAAGCTGAATGTGCGTGGTAGCGTCGGGCGCGATTACGCAGTTTTAGTTTCGCGCACAGCACGCCGTGCGTGACATATGTGCATGTTTGGAAATAAGTATTGCACCGTGTCTCAAATAATACTGTTTTTGCGTGCTGCGCCGGTATCTGCAGTGACGCTTTAGGTAACGTTGGCTTGCAATTGATGAATGGATGTATTCATTGTGTCGCGAGACTCATTAACGTGCACCAATGCTTGCGTGTGGCGTGTGACTTCCATAAGTAAGCTATTTTTTTTATTTTGGCGCTCCTATGCTTGATGATGTTACTTTTTCTTACGAGTGTTATATTAAGTGTCTGGTAATGATGCTCATATCATTGCTTTGCATTTTGAGCCCCTTGCACGCACGTGACAAGCATGTACGAACGCATTTTAAAACGGCTTGACTAAATATCTATTGCATCCATTATTAAAATCATTGCACATCATAAGCTAAAATTTTGTTTCCACAAATGAGCTAAGCAAACAGAAGCACACTTTTAACAACCAACGTTAATAAATACAAAGACGAGGCGCTCTTAAGGATGTTGGGAATCGTATCTTTATAGCTGTTACATTATCACCTATGTATAAACTGCGAGCTTCTTTATTTGTTAGTCAAGAATGTCATTCGAGAGGAATTAAGGCTGATAAGGCAGTGCATGCAGCAAGGGTGTAGAATTTATACCTATTTGCATAGCAAAGGCTGTGGCCAACTGTTTTAATTATTTGCTTTCATACAGCTAGAGGTTTGCAGTACCATTTTGGGAGAAATGCATATCTGAAGCTGACATTTTATTTCCCGAAGACAGGGCGTTGAGCGACATTTTCCCCAAAGAGAAGCCGTTACCGTTGCCTGCATGTGAACCAGATTGAAGCAAGTGCATCTTACTCAGGAGAAGTCGAAGACAGCGCACCTGACTCGGGGGTCGACGCAGATATCCCAGTACAGGTGGAAATGAAGGTATCATTGTCAGCAACATTATTTATTATATATATTGCATTTGTTGGCTGCGAAAACAAATTACATTATCTGCTTCAGATATCCCTGCGGAGCTTCAGGCCATAAAAAAAGGAGATTGGCGTGCAAGTCAACACACTCGACGCTGCACGAAAACAACCACTGAGCACGGCAAACATTCAGGGAGAAAAAGATCTGAACGTCTTAACTGGGATTCCCTGCTTCGAGCTGTTCTATAACATATGCGATGTTTATACGGACAGCCGGATGCTCATGCAAGCAAAACGATTTTGCTTATCAAACGAGGACGCGGTGTTGTTAACGCTCATAAAGCTTCACCACAACATGTCATTCGCATGGCTTGGTGAGCTTTTTGGCATTCATCGCACCACAGCATAAGAAATGTTCAAGGCCAGCGTAATAACCTTGGCTGAAATTATGCAAAATGCAGTCTTTTGGCCGAGCAACTTCCAGGAGTACTCCAGTGTGAGAGCTGTGCTAGACTGCACGGAAAGAAATCTTAGTGACCGCTTACCTTTGACTGGTGGTGTGGCATCTTCAGTTCTCTCCATAGCATCACCAACAACGCTGGTCGATGCACGGTCGTTGCCACTTAAACAGCTAGCTCATACGGTAACGTGTTTTGCTTTTGCCGAGTGAGTGAGCTTGATGGCTCAAATTGAGCTGAAACAGGTCCAGAACCAAGAGTAATTATTAAATGAACAAATAAACAATTAGCGCGAAACTAAACTACCTGGGAAAGCAACGCACAATAACAGTTCAACGCGCGTTATGCCACTTAGTGCTTCAGGCGCGCGCCCTCGAGAGGTGGCACCACAGTATGTCCTCGCGCCCAATACTCCAGGATACATAATGGAGTTGGAGTTGGCAAGATATAAACGACGTTTAATGAGTCCCAGCTTCTGAAATGCTTGTCTGTTGTGTGATTTATATGGGCACTCCAGCTTAAATCAGCACTTAAATAGATACCGAGGTACTTGAGACAATCCGTTTTGTCAACTATTTTGTCTTGATTTGTGTACGAATTTGAAGGCGTATTATTTCGTGTCGAAAAGGTCATAAGCTTAGTTAGTTTTCTTATTAATTTCCATTTGCCATGGTTGACACCATTCATTTAGATGCATTAATTCGGCCTGTAGATTGACTGCGTCAAGAGGGCAACTGTCTTTCTATAAATTACGCAGTCATCAGCGAACAGTCATATACTTTAGATGATAAGTTAAATGGTATGTCGTTAATACAAATAAAAAATAGTAAAGTCCCTAAGACCAGTCCCTGTGGAACACCGATATCACATGTGAACTGTCAGATGAGTAAACTTCTAATCTCTAATTTTGACGCGTTGGGAGCGATTGGTTAGGAGTTCTTCGATCCGACTGGTGATGTTGCGGTGAAGTTGGACGTTGTTAACTTTCTTCGTTAGTCTCTTACACGGAACGCGATCAAAACCTTTTGGGAAATCTATAAATATGGCGCCAGTATATATCAGTGTACCGATTCATGAAGGTCTGTTATGAGCTCGAATAACTCTGTTTGACAAGATTTATTTTGCCTAAAGCCGTACAGGTTGTCAATAAGCAGGTCATTGTCGTTTAGATGGGTTCTTATGTACGAATAAAGAATATGTTCAAGCAGGTTGCAAGAAATCGATGTTAGTGATATGGGGCGATAATTTTCCGCCGACGTGCTGTCACCGGATTTAAAAGCTGGGCTAACGTTTGCCCTTTTCCAGTCATCGGGAATGCGTCCCGTTTCTGAAGGCAGCTGAAATATGAAAGTTGGTAGGGTAGCCGAAACGTGTGCGGTAAGTTTTAGAAGTTTAGTGATGATACCGTCTGGAACAGGGCTGCAATTAAGTGGTAGTCGCTCAAAATCGCGGGCAACACCAGCTGCATTAATGACGACCGGCTCTGATGGCTGAAGAACTAACGGTGCTAGAGGTTCAGGAAAATTAAAAGGCACTGATTCAGTTGTAAAGGTTTCTGTAAAATGCTTGTTTAATAAGTCAGGCACTGTTTCTGGAGGTACCACACGTCCACTCACAACTTTGAATAATGAAAACTCATGGTTTTTCTGAGGGTTAATCACTTTCCAGAATTGTGCAGGTTGTTCTCAGCAAGTCAGGTAAAGTGCGGCTAAAAAAAGTTGTTAGCCTGTTTAGCGGAGGTTTCGGTCGTAGCAGATACGTCTTTGTACTGTTGCCAGGCATTGTCATAGTTCAATTCCTTTGCTCTGCGATAAACTCTTTTCTTTTTGTTGAGATATTTCTTAACATCCTTGGTGAGCCAGGGGGTGTCAGTCTTGATTTCATCTGTATTTTTGGGATGCGTGCATGTTCGATTTCCTTCAACCTATTGCGAAATAGCAGGGAATTTTTGTTTGTTGTGTGGGTCTCAAACGTGGTTTTGAAAATTTGGGCATTCACTTAACATGCGATTCATTTTTTTCATGGTCACATTTTGGGCAGTTTAGAATGCATTTATTTACTTATTTTTTATTTATTCATTTATTTACAGATACCTTACAGGCCTCCGGAGAGGCATTGTGTAAGGGGGGTCAAATACAGAAGTTTGTGCAAAATAGGTTAGAAATAAACAAAAAACATTGTAAAAGTACAGCAAAACACACACAAAAAACAAGTGAGTTCGGATAAGATACCGCAACTCACAAAAAGTGATAAAAGTAAAAAAACAACTATGCGTGATGTCATTTGGTTGTAATCTGCTTGGTGGGAAGGTACATGGGTACTATAAACTGTGGACGAATCTGTGATCGCTTATTTGTTTGAGTACATAGGTATGGGAACGAGTGGATAAATCTAGAACGTGATCACCTCGGGTAGGCTCGACCCGAGGTTTTGCAAACAGGTGATCGACCTGTTTGTAAAAACTTTGCTCAGTCCGGTGAGAGCAGGATTTAGTGAAGGAACTCTAGGAATGTGACAGAACAATTTCTCTTTTGAATAGTTTGGACTGCGAAGAATTGTAAGGTGCTAGAGTTTTTTCTCCCTCAGCTCGAAAGGCCATCACACGCGGCTAGAAGAAAGCTGTAGGCTCAAGCCAAGGAATCTGTGTCGTTGTCAGGAACTTCATGGGTTATATCCAGAGGAGGGACAACATCAGAGTAAATAGCACAGATAAGAGAGACTTCTGTACTAAAAGTCTCGCGGCTGCAAGAAAGGAAAACAACGTAGCGATCGACGAAGGGCGTGATTTAGTGCTCTGTCATTCATTGCTAAGTAAAATTCACTCAGAATTGGGGCAACACAAGCACATATACACTTATACATATGGCCTTCTGGATATAAACGCGGCCTTCCCGTCCGGCGTACGTGGAATCAAGGTATACGCTAATAACAATTTTAAAAAGTTACCGACTGCTATACCAGTCTCATTTTAAAAAGGAACAACTCCGTGTTTTTCAGTTGCATCACTACTGCATATAACAAGTTTGTCATGGGAATCGAATAATACAGAAGCGATTTCAATTACTCCATGGACTTTGTATACACAGGGCATTGTCAGCGCGCATTAGCCCCAATAACGCTCTCTTCTCTTGCGTACATAGGGTTTTAGGGTTATGATGGTCCTACATGCCAGTCTGTTGGCAAAATGTATCCTGCACTGACATATTCGTTTCAGCTTCAATGTCTGAGACAAAGCGCGAACTTCTCTAAATGAAAACTTGGCGAGCACTGCAGTGAACTGCATTGCAGAAATGTGAAAGTATTTGCGTTTGAACGTCAACTTTTTTGCAAGTCACATTGTCGCTTGACACTTATCACGTGATCCTTGGATGATGTCAGCAACTTTTTTCCCTAGTAATGGTTGTCTTACATCAGTACACATCCCCAATACATGTATTTACCGTCGTACATACCACAACGCGTTCACTTCGTGCACCTCTAATACGCTTGAACCAACGACCCTTCGTTGCCGACCTTTTTGTCGTGTTGCCTTCTGTCAAGCTGGTGGAGTGCAGCCACTAGCTGAGGTATTTGTGAATAATCTGTATATAGCCCCTTCTGTACATACTGTTGTGCTCGCGCTTCCTTCCCGCTGTGGAATTCGGCGAAGTTCGGCATGGGGAGGTTTATTTAATATTCTCTTCCTAATGGAGAGCCCCCTTCTTGAGAGGTATCAGAGACTCCCGACTCCTAAGAAGCTCTCTTTACTGAGAAGCACTCTCAGTTTCCCTTACTTGTACATAATGTAAATAGTCCTTGTATAAAGTTTTCCAAGTTTTCTTCCTCCGATCGTCCTCGTCTCTTCTCCGGCTCAGTCACGCTACCTGAATCCCAACAATACATAGCCTCTTATAGTGAATACCATGTTGGAAAGTAAATAGGCATATGCGTTACGTGCCCGCCCTGGGTGCACAGAGCCTAGATTAGAGCCCCAGTGCCGGCTAATTTCTATTTTAGAATGAGGTCACGTGAGAGGTACCACTTCCTGTGGACACATTCTGCAGACAACTTCCGGTGACGGGTTTTCCTTCGCATGGGGCATATAATGCTTTCGCATTAAAAACCTTTTTCAGGCGCATTACCCGTTTTCGTAAACCGTATTACCAAGTAAAGGGGAGCCATTCATGTCGTTATGTTCACAACGAGTGGCCCCGCACGAGACGCTGAATTAGTACACAACTGATTTCACTCCGAAACAGTAGTGTAGGCCACCTAAGCATTGCTGAAATTGAGTTAAACATCTTTATATTCGATGCGTATTGTTATCGTGTACTTGCTCTGCTCTCTTTCATCCTGTCCTAAATGTCAGTAAGCTGACTATGCCAAAGGCGCTGAATGCTAATATCATTTAGCTTTCCTCTGAGTAGGCCTTCGAAGCCAATGGCTCTTTCTATGACCTTATTTGAAATCGAGGTCCAGGTGTGTAGCGTTTGTTAACTGGCCCGTCATCGCCGTTGCATGCACTTTTGCTGTGTCCTGTGGCCGGAAACATTAGCTTTGTTATTCGATATTCACAGTGTGTGGATTCACGAAACTAATATTTGCGCTTTGCGGGGTCTTCTCATTGGCGAAAATTACCTTGGCATAAAGATGTGCGCGTTGTGTTGATCCATTTTGCGCACTGGTTTCGACGGAGCCAGCCATGCAGGTGCCGGCTCTTCAGACATTTCGTCCGAAATAATGACGAATCTACGCGTCCTGTTTTTTGAAGTGGATACGCATATGAAAACAGCTGACTATTTGTTTGCCAACTGCACACTTTAACTGCATTTGAAAACTCAACTGTTTAGTACTAGACAAAGCGAAAATGCAAGACCATATTTTTTACTTGCAGCTCTGCCTTTCTTCGGGCATAAATCCTGCTGCAATAGATCTTGTGTAATTATGGGAAACAATTAGGTGGCCTTCCTTAAAAATATCTTTACTAGAAGTAGAAAATTCTCAGCTTTTAACCATCTCATTCGAATCCAAAGTTCCCAAGTTGCCATTAGGTATTGGTGCTTACTAAAAATTTCTATTTTTTTTTGTAGCAAAAGTTACATAATTTCGGCAACGCTAGCTGGTACCGAATGCCCAGGCGACACTAGCTTGCCGACATAAGCACAGAATTTTAATGTTTCCGGGATAAAGGCGCTTTGCTTGCTTATGTTGCACTACTAGAAGCACAGAGCAGAGCCGTACGATTTCTTGCATCTTTCGTTTAATTAAACGAGCTATCGATGACCTAAACTCTGTGAGTTTGAGCTAAGCGTTTTATAAATCTGGTTTCAAGCCTAACTCCAATGAAACCCTTTTGAAGTACGGCAAAATTCTGAAAGCCGTTAGCCGGACGTATAGAAGGCACGTGAAGAAGAAAACGTATTCTTGCTTTGATTTATTAAAAACGCGTGCAAGCAAAAACATGCCTCCAAGGTATTTTTGAGATTTTGCCATTGGGCTTAAATGCAACGACATGCGCTTAGTTTGAAGTCGAATTCATGAGCGTTGCTCTTTTCAACAGACAATATAGAGTAATGCTAGCTGAACGAATTATGTTCTATGTTAGGCCTTTAATTTTACAGTTCAAGAAAATATAATGCAACACTTATTTCTTGATATATAGACTTACCAGGTACTAAGCGTCTTTAAGGGAAGTTTTAGAGAAAACAGGAGACGGCGTTCTTTTTATATCTCCGTCAAATTTCGTCTTTTTTCAAAATTTCCGAATTCTAGATGACTTTAACATCTAAGTAAAAATCATCTGCCCGTTCTAGGGGAGATTTTGTCCGACGGTAGTAAAAAGGGCGGATTAATAAGTAGTGAGAAAGATTTCAGCCTCAAGTTCTTACTCCCTCTGGTACAACTGTCATAAAAACTGCCCTTATTGAATGCCTTACTTTTTTAATAATATTTGTCATTTTTTCGCTGCGAAATTATAGCAGGAAAAAATATTTTGGCACTTCTTCCAACAGAAAAGTTTGCAAACAATTTGCGAAAAATTAATCAGATTTCACAAGATTTTATTGCACTTTCTGCAGGGATACAAACCAGGGATTTAGCCGCCGCGGTGACTCAGTAGTGTTTGTGCTCTGCTGTGCTGGCCCGAAATACGTGGGTTCGGTCCTGGCCACGGCGGTCGCATTTCGATGCAAGCAAAATGCTAGAGGCCCGTGCACTGTGCGATGTCAGTGCACGTTAAAGAACCTCAGATGTTCGAAATTATCCGAAGCCCTTCACTACGGCGCCCCCATAGCCTGAGTCGCTGTGAGACGTTAAACTCCCCCTCTCTCTATATATAGCGGTTCCCCGATCGAAATAACGAGTAAATAAAAATGTTTCCTGAAGCGAAGCGTATACTTCGCCCTATATTATTTTGAGCAGTCAAGTACGGCATGTGTTCGCAACAATATATATATATATATATATATATATATATATATATATATATATATATATATATATATATATATATATATATGCAAAATTGTGAAGCGCTTCAGTTAGCTTTCTCATGACTGCGGTTACAGAAGATCCCTGTATATATATATATATATATATATATATATATATATATATATATATATATATATATATATATATATATATATATATATATATATATATATATATATATATATATATATATATATATATATTAACGATTAGAAATATATATGTACAGAAGGGATTAATATACACAGAAAGAGACAGCGGAGGAGCCATAGATTAAGGGCCAGCGCCCGAATACACTTCGTCCTCCTAGTCCACCACACACGCAAGAACGATGCTTCGTTATCATCTTCGTTCAAGCCTACGGCCGTAACATAATCCCCGTCGGCAAAAGCACCGTCCCGGTGCTAAGGAGAGGACGTATCAGGGGCGTGGTATGGCTTACGCCGAGCCACATGAACGACATCAGTCACAAGGTGGGTGGATGGCGTCGCCGAAGATACAGGTCTAATATTGTACGCGACGTCGGTCACCTGGCGGACGACTTGATAAGGACCGTTGTATCGGGGCAGCAGCTCTTCAGAGAATCCAACGCGGTGAGAGGGACACCACAGGAGGACGAGGGAGCCCGGCGAGAAGTGGATGGCCCAATGCCGGTGGCCTTCTGCTTGACTTGAGAAGCGGAGAGACGAGCGGGAGCAACCTGGCGCGCCATGGCGGCTCGTGTAATGGCATCCTGGGCGTATTCCGGGGGCGTAGCGATGGTGGGCGGTAACAACGTGTCCAAAGCCAAGTGAGGATGGCGGCCGTACAGAAGCTAGAAAGGAGGGAATCCTGAAGTGCCATGTGAATGTGATATATGGCAATACTTCATCCCAATCGCGATGGTCCGGAGAGACGTGCATAGATAACATGTGGATGAGTGCTGTATTCAGGCGTTCGGTAAGGCTATTAGTGTGAGTCCAGGGCATCGTCTATACGGGGCACGGAGGAAGACTATATAGGAGTGGAGACTCCGCTGTCTGCGGCGACTAGAAAAGGTCACAAGCCCGCGGCGCCACTATCATGATGGCGGCGCCTGGCGGCCTGGAAAGAAACTACCGCCTGTTTCGGTTGCCAAGGCAACCGGTCGAGCGTGTTGCTCCCGTTCGGCCGCGCGCGCCTGACTTTTTTTATGCGAAATTTATTGCCCCATAGCATCAATGATGGGTGAAGGTGTGATGAATGATGTAGTAGAGATTAAATGAATGGAATAAGGTTAGCTAATTTGATGAAGTCCAGTAACTTCTATGACTTCTATTGAGGGCTTCTTTATGAACTTCTATGACTTCTATAACTTCTATAACTTGACTTCTATGACTTGTATAACTTCTATGATGACTTCTATTGAGGGCACTCTCGCGCGCTACTTTACCGCTGGTAGCCCGAACAGCAACTGGTGCTACGATTCAACGATTTGAGCGCAGACACCAAATTACTGTTTGACTTAAGGGCGCAGAAATACAACGTCACAAAGTGCCCGCTGAAGCAAACACCCGTGTCGTCTGCTTTGAGCGCGCGCCGGAGCCGCCTGCCCTAAAGTCACTGGAACGGGAAAAGTAGCGCAACCAGCCGCCATATTTGGTCCAGCGCCGCTTGCTGTGCACGCTTATCTCTGCCCATAAGAGCAAGTGCTACGTAATGCTCCGGACTATCTGTGTGCCGGCGGCCGCGAGAAAGAAGCGAGCGGACCATTTATGACGGGGAATGACGCGTCACCGCGGAGAACGAACCGGGAACGCGCGCGCGCTGGCTGGCCGGAGCGGCGGCGAGAGAAAACGAATGCGGTACTTTTCCCGTTCCAGTGACTTTAGTCTGCCCGGGCGCTGCATTTTTTTTTTTTTTGCTGCTGCTGCTTCTACGACGCGTCGCATGGCGCCGCCACTGCATGCGACCCCGTCGGCGCATACAATTGTGACTATCTGGTCGCCTGCGCTCGCTCGCACTGACGGGAGTTTCACCTCCTATATAGACTTGTTCCGTGATACGGGGTAATAGATAGGCGTCTTTTTTTTTACAAATCGGTTGAGGTGGCGGTAATCGACGCAAAAGCGTCAGTTACCATCCTTCTTTCTGACTAAGACTACAGAGAGGCCCATGGACTTGACGCGGGCTCAATAATGTCCTTGCCGAGCATCTTGTCAACTTCCTGCTGGATGACGGTCCGTTCAGCTCCGGATGCTCTGTACGGCCACCGATGAAAAGGGGAGGAATCGCCTGTGTTTATTTTATGCTTAGCAACAGATGTTCGGCACAATGGGCGGTCGTCAAAATCAAAGAGGGCATGGAAAGACTCCAAAACAAGACGATTATTATGGGCTTGGGCAGGCGACAGGTCGGGAGCAATAATATTCGAGTACTCGTCGGCTGGCACGGCTGCAGTAGACGATAGGCGACTAGGAGAGGACGGTACGGACGGGGTAAGAGCTGAGATATTAGACAGTTTTAGTTGACCGGAGCGGCGTCCCGCTCCGCTCAGGCAGCCCAGCGGGAACACAACTGCGCATGCGCAGCCCGCTTGGCCCTAAGCGGGCTACCGGAGCGCACCTCCCGTTCCGCTCGCTGACGACCCTAGCGGAGCGAGCCTAGCGAGACGTTCCCCGGCAGCGGAGCAAGATGGCTGCCCCCAGCGAGGCAAGCGCGCAGAGTTCGTCGTCGTCTATTTCCGCCAGCGGTGCTAATTCGGCTTTCACATCGTCTTTGTAGATGTAGCAAATGTAGAAGACGTACCTACGTGCATGCGTACGGTGGCTCGTGAAATCAACATCAACTTGTACAATCTTGTACAATCTTGGCTAGGGCTAAAAAACATTTCTGCTGCCTGGATTTTCAGCTGCATATAAAATGGTACAATATAGAGTATGTTTTACAGTATAAAAAGAAATATTGACACTATATAGTTTATCAAATGTAGTGCTTCCAGTTGAGTTGCACAGGGGGCGCTACGAGTCTCCTCCGCTAAGGGAAATCCGTTTCACGCGTAACTAAAAGCGATTTCGGTCTCAGCGCTCCGCTACCGCTCACCGTGCTACCGTGAGCGGAACGGGACCGTCGCTCCGGTCAACTAAAACTGTTTATTGCATTCGCATGTTGTGCTAAGGGTCATTAGTACAATATCTTGAGGAAGCGGCTGGACATAAGCGGCAGAGTTCAGAACAGGAAGGTACCGTCTGTTGCAGAAGTTTGCAGCCCACTGCGCCGGGCGGAGGAGCAGTCTCGCTCCCGATAGGTGGCGCTGCGGCCGCCGGCGCTGCCTGGTGACGCAGCTACAGAGAGTGAGGAGGCTTGTTCTCTTCCCCTCATCCCGCGGCTGAGAGCAAAGATGTGCGATATCAAGTCAGGCGTTCGTCTCGATGATGGCTGCGGCCGAGCGGCGGTGGTTCGCACAGATGGCAGCCGCGGCTGCAGCGAAGCTTTGTCGCCGTTGTACATTGGGGGCCGTCAGAGCTGCATCATGCTTAGACTATCAGACTTCCTCTCGTGCGGCATTTCTAGGAATAGCCTAAATGAACCGTTCCTAAGAAAAGCCGAAGACGCAAAGATAGCTCATCGCGAACAACTCAAAACTGTGCTACTTAATTGACAGCTCAAGATCTAAGCGCGTACGCACCATGCGTGCGCATCTCTTTACTCTTTGCAACGACAAGCCACCTTCTTCGTCATGTTTTAGCAACGCATCTTTAATGAAACAATACTAAGGACTCGTTCACAAGAAAAGCCTTCCTGTCATTAGAAATGTCGACTAGTCCAGAGGTGGATGGCATCACAAGGTCCTGACATGGCTGAGCGTTATTTGGTCGGCGGGATGCACGACGTCAAGACAGCACCCGAAGCCCGCAACCTCTCGAACAATAGGAAATTTGGTGGTGGAGTTTAGGGTAAGCTGGTAGGTAGCAAATGACATCACTGAGCGCTGATTGGTGAGCTGGGCATGTGAGAACAGGGCAGAACAGGAGACAATCCCGAGTTGAAAGCTGCCCTGGCAGGTTGAAGTGATGTCACCGCACAAGTAGTGGCGACATCCAAATAACATTACAAAGCAGTTTTGCTCAATAGAAAAAGGTGATCGAGCGGGGTCTCGAAGCGCTGTCCTTGGTGCGCGATCTGACCATTTTACCTTTCAAACAATGAGGAACGTGTGTTCAGTTCGATTACGAATCACAATTAACAACAGCATATTACATTGGAACACTTATATTAGCACCGCTAATTAGTTCTACTCATTAGCTCTCCTAAGCTGCACTACTAATTAGCCGTACTACATATTGCTACTAATCAGCAGTAGGAATGTAAAATACTAACGTTCAAGAAACTATGATCATTAGAGACATTGCATATGTTCTTGCAGTAGTGCTTTCGCATTAACTGTTAAGGATTCTTAAACGTCCCCCAATTGGATCGTTCTCCTCAGCGTATTCCAAGGACAATTATGTTTATAGTAAAGCGGTCATTCATTTCGGTGCTGACAGGAGATAGCATTATATTGCCATTTGGAACTAAATTCCTGCTCAATTCGTTGACAGTGCAAACAGCAGTAAGCAAAATGAAATTGTCAAAACTGTAGAGCGCGCCGGGAAAGAGTCAGGCACCTCGCGGCGTGATGTAGTTCGCGCGCCCTTCAAGTTCGCGACATTTCAGGTGCGTCTCATGCACATGACAAGGATTTCGAGAGATTCTCCACGTTTCGATTGTCCCTTGACCGATCCCGCTCATATTTAATGACCGCGCGGGACTACTCTGGCGTCTGGACCTCGAATATGCAACCACCGGGGTATGCTGTGCTTCATAAGGCCTCGCATGCACTCGATGATGCTGATGGCATCAACTTCTGGCCGAGCGCCTCGAACTTTTTTTCTCGCTGCCTTGTCGACTGGGGTCCGAAAGGGGGGGGGGGGGGGGTGTTAAATGACAGCGAAAAGTTGGCCTGCATTCTGAGTTGTGCGGTGATGCCTCCGATTAGGTCTGCTTATTCTCCTTTACCGCGAAAGCGATAACAATAAAGAACGGCAGCTTCACAATGCCGATTTAGAAGCTGATAAACTAGCATGGAAAGAAAGCAATAAAGCAGATGGCAACGTATGCGATAATGTAGCTCAGGACGATGCCTAGTTGTCAGTACGAAGGCGCTGGCGGTGCTCAAAAATCCTACTGGTAGTACGTGAACCAGGGGAAACCGCAACCATGACTTGCTGTTAGATCACCAGACGTAGCAAAGCTTCATATAGATCAGCACATTTGGAACCATTGACATTGCTCTTGGGACTTCCATTCGCCCCAGTCATGTGTAAGTGGCAGAGCAAACTTTCCCTGAACAAGGCGCCATGCCCAGGCTGGACGAGGCCACAAGGCAAAGAATTATATATCTTGCTTTCGCTGGGCTAAGCCGACGCGCAATAGCACGAGAAGTGGGATGCTGCAAAGCTGCCGTTGATCGTGCTGTGCGGGTGTACAGAGATGAACGCCTTATCGGCGACGCTCCAAGGTCTGGTAGACCACCAGCAACATCCCTTCGAGACGACCTTTTAATAATTGCGGCAGTGAACTGCGATCCATCGCTTTCACTCTCCGAGATTCGTCAGGAACTGGGGCTTCAGGTTTCGGGGCGCACCATCCGAAGAAGGCTAAATGCGTCCGGCCTAAGAAGCCGAGTCGCTTGCCAGAGGCCGCTCCGCATTGAAAGAGAAAAGCGCGCACGTCTGGACTTCGCACGAGAGCACGTGCAATGGGGCAATACAGAGTGGAACCTTTGTGGCCCGCTGGGATCAGCGACAGCTCGTGTGGAGGCTCGTTGGCTGAAGGTAAGCGTTAAACTCTGTTCTTATCAATCGATGTTGGAATGAAGCAATAGATTACCGTGAAATGATGAGAAATCGCTGATGCTGGCGTTCTCTCATTCGTATTAGTATTGGATCAGAAACAGCTCCATCTTATGTTATGCGAGCCTGTTTTCATATTAGTACTATTTGCTTTTCATTTTTGTTGCACAAATGAAGTGCATTTTCACGCGTTCCAGAAAACAAGACCTAGGGAACCACAAGGCGTCCTTGTCGTCTCGTCTCCATCACTGCCCTTTTAGCGCTGCGGCCTTTTCGGCGCTGATGTCGCAGCAAATGTTTGTTTTATTTCACGGCTATTGCATATTTAGAGTGTACAAGGTGTGCGAAACAGGCTCATTGACACTATGTTGCAATTTTTTTAGAAACGTGTTGTGAAAAACGAGGGCATAAGTCAGGCAGGTTCCTTGCTCCCTCCTCTATTTTGTTTTCCTCTCCTCCCGATTCAGCCAGACCACACCGAACATTCCGATTACACAGTGCCTAATTTATTCACATCTATTCACAACTGCGGTGACACGACTATGCCGTCGGGATGCGGCCTCTTGTCTCGGCATCCACGACCCGTCTGTCCCGTCCTTCTTGGTCGTCTCTTCTCTCTTCCCGGTCCTCCTTTCCAGCTCGCTCTCTCCCGTCCTTGCTTCCCCGCTGCTCCCTTCGGTCGACTCGCTGGGAATGCATCTTGAGCTGGTTCTTCCCGTCGTTACGGAGGCGACGCGCAGACCTTGGACTTATCGGATGATGCCCCCGTAACTGTTGTTTGGGGGGGGGGGGGGGGGGGGGGGGAGTCTCTCGTCCGTCGCCGCGGAGCGGCAAGCACACTCATAAGCCCTGTCTACATGAACCCGACAGGATCAGGTAGAACCAGCGTCGGGCTAGGTGACTCGCCCCTGACTCGCCCCGATTGGTGTCTACATGAACTCTGTTCAAGCGCGTAAGTATCGCAGCGGCGCCTAGCGTTGAGGTTCGCAGTTATCGTGCAAGTTTCCGGTTCATGTCTTTGGCCCGCGGGTTCCCGCAGCGCGCTCATGTGGTCATACCACTTCCGAGCCGACGGTGCAGCTCCACTTCTCTCTTGCTCCAACCGTTCCTGTCACACAAGACAGAATTGTGCTGCAACGTCGTATCATCCCGTATGGGTGTTGAAATTCGGGTGAGGGAATGTTTATACTCACGGCCGTGAATCGCTTCTTGAAATTCTTCCAGCAGTTCCGCAACTGCTGCCACGTCCAGTGGTAGCCGAGATTGGCCATTTCGGCCTGCAGATCTTTAAACACATCTTGATTGCGCTGCCGTCTGCTGTCCAGCGCCTCGCTCACTTTTTTTTCGCTGATTAGCCCCAGAAAACATTCTACTTCCCGGTCGGTCCAAGAAGCTCGGGTGGAAACAGCGCGGGGACCGACGGCGGCTGCCATTTTGGTCGACTGATCACATGACCGAAATCTTTCCCAGAGTTCCCTGTTACATGACTCCCTGACCCGACTGCGTATACATGGTTTTTGGAAAGGCGGGTCAGGCGAGTTAACTCGACTCGCTCTTCCGCTTATTTTACTCGACCCGACAGCGTCTACATGAACCCGGCAACTGTTTTTTTACCCGACAAGCAAACTCTACCCGACTCTATCGGATTCATGTAGACAGGGCTGTAGAAACACATAGCGCCGGCTGCTTCTTGGGCGCGCCGAATCGCCCGCGCGTACACGCACATAACCGCGGCGGCCGTTTCTTCCAGCTACGTTCGAATGCAGTAAGGCTGTGCGCCCGACAGCATATTTTATGAGTAGTATGATATGTTTTGTCTTTCATTTGGGGCAACGCAACCTCTTCCGTTTCATCTTTTTCCGTAATTTTACAAATTACACATACCATCATACCATATATGAAAGTTTTAAATCACTGCTACGAAAATATCTTGCTGAGCTTGCAGACCGAAAGCATCTTTAAGATCTCAGTGTCTGGCTGTCGGCTTGTAATCAAATTTATCTCAAGTTAGAACATCAGAGATAAATTTTAATCTCTAGTTGCAAGAGGTGCAAAATTGTGAAAGTACTCCCATGTAGAACAGCCGTTCTGAATAATCAGAAAACAGCCATGAACATTGCATTCTGATCCAGTAATGTCACGTCATAAAATTTTTTTCATGCCAAAACTGATCATGGCAAATACTTTTCAGGTACGATCCACACTACATCCAGCAGGTTGCTGCGAGCGGTCGATTTGCCGTCAGTGTTTGGGGCGCATTAAGCCAGCAGGGACTTGGGCCTCTTGATCGAATTGATGGAACGCTCACTGTAGACAAATATCAAGACATAATTGAGCAAGTGCTTATACTCTAAGGTGTGGATGGCCCCTTCCCCGATGGCTGCTTCCTGTTTCAGCACGACAGAAGCCCTATTAACACTGCCAGGTATGTAAACAGCTGTTTCAGGTCAGATTTACTTTTGTAGAAATGACCACCACCATCCTTCATAAAACCCGAAAGCACTGCCGCGTATGTGGGAGGAAAGTAATTAAAAACTTAAGAAAGCAATGTGATCACTAGAGATCGGATTTCAAGCAAATGCTTGTTTTTTCTCCTTGTCGCAGCCACACCATTTGTAATTAGGGGGTTTGGGGTTCAGGTATGCCTTTTTCCGACGTTGGCGCCTAACAATGTCATATTTTGAATAAAGGAGCCGTGAATCTAGTGCGGTTTCGCTTTCGGATACATTCGGTTTCCTGCGTCTGTTTCGCTGGTTCCACCATTGTGCATTGTGAACCAGCTATCCCCGCAATTTACTGTATTGTCTTAAGTAATAAGCTTGTTAAGTAATTTCAGATAATTAAGGTTTTAACTATCACAGCTATCAACTCGTTGCGAGTGAAGAATTGTAGCTGGTCGTCAGTAATAGCTTTATCAGATTTTATAATTTACAAAACGCGATCACCCTTGGCGCTGTGGCTCGACAAAATTTGGCTATATTGTGCCAAAGTACATGCGCTTTCTAAAAGCATGCAGGCAAAGCAACCTTTTCAGTGCATGTACCTAGTCAAGAAAGCCAAATTTTGTCGAGCAAGAGCGGCAAGGGTAATCGCGTTTTGTAAATTATAAAACCTGACTATTACTAACGGGGTAGACTGGCTGCAATTCTACAATTGCAACTAGGCGCCTAACTCTACTAGTTAAAAAGATGATTGTTAAAAATAGTTAACCAGCTTGCTCCTTAAGACGATTCACTGGTTTTCTAGTTTCCGCCAGCACCTCAAAAAACGTTTTTTGAAAGTTTTTGAAAGTCTTTCATGAGACACCCGGTATTGTTCAAGCACACAGCCCGACTAACCAAACAGATTACTGAAGCGTACCACATGAATAAAATAAACAAATTTTACATCAGCAAGCCCTTCGTTTTTGTACGTGACAGTTAGGTTGTGCACTTTGACTCTACGTAGCAACACGTGTGTTTGGTTTGCTTGTTTGCCGGCGCTTGCCTTATATTAGTCATCTTTGCAGTGAATACAGTTCAATTATGAGAAAGCGCTCATCATGTGTTTCCTCTCCGTTCGTCCATGTGTTTCGCGCTGTTGCCCTTAAATTTGATCACGCCTGTTAGGCATAGTGCTGACAGTGCAGGTCCTAGATATGTGTGAGATCTGCGCAGGTATCTCGACTAACGCTGTTTTCTATCCGCGTTGGTTGGGTAGGACTTGTCAAGATGGCCACATCCTGCCTCGCAATACCCAGAGCCAAACGTCGTTCCTTGGGGTTTTCTGTTTCGTAAACCCCATGTACATTCCGCGTCATCCTTGTGTAGAGCGTTCGGGCAGCTCACTGTCTTCCATAAAAACTGTCACCTTTTCGCAGATTATAAGACTTAGAGGCAACGCTTGTGCGCAAACCAATAGGCTTGCAAGCAAGGTGACCACGGTCACTTTGCTTGGAAACCATGAGATACTTTCTAATTTAGGTTTGCATTACGCGGAGCACACTGCTCCAGCGCTCTACACAAGGGTGACGCAGACTACGGTGCGCCTCAATAAAATCTCGCACTATTATTAGTCGCTTTTGAGCCCTTTGTGAGGCTGTGTGATCGAATGAGCTGATCGAAAGAGTCCGTTTTCCCCCCTTAGGGTGCTGTAAGCGTTAAGAAAGAAAAGAGTAGACGCCTATCTGTAGGTGGAGAGAATTCCAGGTGGGCCATGTGGTATTTGTTCATTACTGAGCATGTGAGCTACCACAGTCAGTATTTTAGACACCAGCGTTTATACTTTGATGAAATGATTTCGTGGACTGGAGTACACAAACTCCACATATCCCGTTAATTTGGGTGGACGTTTGTTTCCTGTAAAGCCAATATATCAGGGGCGTGCTTCTGAGTGTGAAAGAAGTGTTTGAGGGTGCATTGCTTACACCGCTAACTTCGACAATTCCAGCAACAGATTCGGATGGTTTTATTTTATTTATTTTATTTATTGATACTGCGATCTTTTACAAGACCTTCGCAGGGGTGGGCACACAATACATAAATTCTGGAAACAACAAAAACGACCTCAGGAACAAGCAAACAATCAAGAACAATTGATCAACAATTTAAGATCAAGAAACAATGAAACAAAGAAATGTAGCGGTACGACATTATAAAAAAAGTTAAAGGTGGCTTTCAAACCTTTTCAGTGAAGTTTGGGTTACTGCATCATTAGTTAGATTATTCCAGTCTGTAATCGTTCTGGGGAAAAAAGAGTACTTAAAGGTGTTATTTCGTGCGTTTAATGGTGTTACTGTAAAATCATGGCGTTGTCTTGTGTTGTACCCTGAGGAGAACGATATAATATTGGATGTGTCAATATTGTACTGACCTTTGATTAACTGAAATAAAAATTTTAGACGACAGATGCGATTTCTATGAGAGACTGGAAGCAAACCACTTTGATTAAGAAGTGCAGTGATAGATGTGCGGTTATATGAATTGTAAATAAACCGTGCTGCTTTCTTTCGGACTCTGTCTAATTTAGCAATGTTAGATTTAGTGAAAGGATCCCAGATTATGACGGCATATTCTAACATAGGGCGAATAATAGTGTTATACGAAAGTGAACGTACACTGGGGGGGCCGAGCTTCAGAGCACGTCGGAGGAAAAATAGTTTGCGTAGGGCATTAGCTGTAACGTTGTCAATGTGCTCTGTCCAGGAGAGGTTATTGCAGATCCGCAGACCTAGGTATTTGTATGTATTCACTTGAGAGAGAACTTTGTTTTTAGCAGTATAGTTAAACAAAAGAGGCTTCTTTTTCTGGGTTATACGCATGAACACTGTTTTATCATAATTAACGCACATTTGCCATTGGTCACACCATGTTATTATCTTAGTGAAATCGTTATTTAACCGTACTTGGTCCTCAGTAGTAGTAATCTTTTCATACAACACACAATCGTCAGCATATAATCTAACAGAAACTGAGATGTTATCGACAATGTCATTAATAAAAATCAAGAAGAGGAGTGGCCCAAGAACAGATTCTTGGGGAACGCCGGAATCAACAGGAACTGGAGGGGAAGGGGAATTATTTACTACTACAAACTGACGACGGTTTCTTAAGTAGGCTGTAATCCATGCAAGTAATTTGTCATTTTTTAGTACATTACCTAATTTGTGAAGAAGTTTGTTATGCGAAACTTTATCAAATGCTTTTTTAAAGTCCATAAATATAGCGTCAGTCTGCTTTCCTTCATTTATTGCCTGCGCAAAATCATGTATAGTTTGTACTAGCTGAGTGGCAGTGGAAAATCCTCGTCTGAAGCCATGCTGTGCATTAGTTAGAAAATTGTTTTGTTCAAGAAAATCTGCTATATGTTTATGAATGATGTGTTCCAAGACCTTGCATGCTGTAGATGTTAACGATATCGGGCGGTAATTCTGAATAGATGCTTTGTCTCCAGTTTTGTGAATTGGTTTGATTCTTGCCGTTCTCCAGTCATCCGGTAATGATCCTTCATTTAGTGATTTGTTAAATAAGATGCATAAGTACTTGGCACACCATTCTGCATAACGCTTCAGGAATGCGTTGGGAATGTCATCTGGTCCGGGAGATTTTTTTACATCAAGCTTCAATAATAAATTGAGAACACCTGCCTCGGAAATCACAACATCAGGAATTGAAGGCAAATTCACGGAATAGCAGGGAAGAGAGCTGTCATCCTGCGTAAACACCGATTTGAAGTAGTCATTGAAAGCCGTGGACACCAAAGCATCATCACGCTCACATATTCCATTTACTTTGAAAGTATCATGAGATCGTGAAGCTGGAGTTATCTGCCTCCAGAATTTCTCAGGGCATGTTTTAATGAAGGTAGGTAGCTGAGTAGAAAAGTACTTTTCCTTGTCATGGGCAATCAGCTGTTTGAGTTTTTCTGTTTGTTCATCAATGATCGTTTGGGAATAGTTTCCTGCTTTTAACCTTTTTTTCATTCTTTTTAGCTTTCGTTGTGAGCGTAATGTCTCTCGTGTTATCCAAGGGTTACATTTTGGGGACTTTTTTGCAATTTTTGGAACGAAGCGTTCAATACACTGAAAGACAACACTTTTGAAAAATAGCCATAAGTCATTCACATTTCCATTAAAATTCATAAAGCGGTCATAATGAAAGTCGAGCATATCAAGAATAGATTCATCATGTGCACGAGAAAAATTAGGAAAGAAACCGACAGTATTTCGGCGATCAAAGTTTGCATTTATCAATGTCAGTACAACAGCTTTGTGATCAGAAATACCGGTCGTTACATAGCATTCGACATTTTCTTTGACAGTACCATTTACAAAAAATAGATCAAGAATTGAATATGAACCATTGTGGACTCTAGTAGGATCTTTAACTACCTGAAGCAGGTCAAAGGCAATAGAAATATCAAGCATAGTTTGCTCAATGATGTTATTAGAATGCGAAAAGGCAGTCCAGTCTATGTTTGGTAAATTAAAATCGCCAGTCAACATTAGCCTATCATTCTGTTTTATATGGCGCTCAATATATTTTTTTAGATTCACTAGGAGTGCTACAGAGGAATTGGGTGGCCTGTACACGGCTCCTAAAACGTAACGAACATTGTTTTTGTAAAATTTACAAAAGATGCCTTCTACATCGTCAATATCTGGCATTATAAAGACTTGCAGTGAAGATTTGAACAGTATGGCCACTCCACCGCCCCTTCCATCTCGGTCTTTGCGAAAAACTTTGTAGTTTTGTGGTACGAATTCGCTGTCAAAAATATTTTTTCCCAACCAGGTTTCAGTGAGTGCAGCGATTTCTACATCATACGTCAACAGCAGGCCCTCAAGTTGCGTAGCTTTGCAGACAATACTTCGACAGTTGACGTTTATCAGTGTGAACCTTTTGTTCATAATATGCGTCTGTCATTCCCTCTTTTTAGATATACGATAGGGCTCATTCTTCACTTCGTCCCATCCGAACATAGCACCGTCGATGACCAGCTTATCAAATATCAGTTTGGCTTTAGCGCCGTTAGCCTTCTCCACTGCACAGCTTTGCCACAGCTTTTTTCTAATTTCACGAACTCGGCTGGAAAAGTCTTCAGCCACAGAGAATTTGGTTCCTTTCAGCCCCGAACAAGCCTGTAACACCGAAAGTTTTTCTCTGTAGTCCTGAAACTTCATAATTACGGGGCGGCTTTGATCTTTCTTCTTTTTTCCCAGCCTGTGACACTTCTCTATGCTATTGATTTCAACTTTCAATTTTTCTTCAAAGAGTTCTTTCCGGATCGCATTCTGAAGACTGGTAGGAGTTTCTTCGTCACCCTCCTCCAAACCATAAACAATCAAGTTATTTCTCCTACTCCTGTTTTCTAAATCATCAATTTTTTTAGCATGTATGAATTATCTTGCTCAAGTTGAGCTACCGTTTCTTTTAGATCACTGACCACTTTGCTTATAGATGCCAGACAGGATAGTTTGTCTTCCAGGTTGGTAATGCGAACAGATAAACCTCCGATTTTATCCTCCAGCGTAGTCTGTTTTTCCAGCAACTGGGTAATAGAGGCAGTCATATTGGTTTGGCCTGAAACAAGCTGAAGCAACAAATCCTCCTGTGTTGGACCGGGGTTAGATTCAATGTCACCGCATGACAATAGATCTTCTGTGAATGACCGGACATCAGATAAAAAGTACGCAATGCATAGTGGGCAAGGCAGCAGCAATAGGCAGCGGTTATCGCTGCGGAAGCATTTAGTAGGCATATAAGAACAAACCTGAAGAATGAAGCAAAAATGGCTCCTGAACATCGTTTCCGATGCGCTGCTGCCGAGCCCACTGAAGATGAACGCAGATGCAGGGCTCCTTTTAAAGGCTTGGTGAACCACGTGCTCTGCCGTCCCAGACGTCGGGGCATGCGCAGAAATCCTGGCTGCCGGTTCGATGATTCTGTTGACGCTTGTCACATCAGCACGTGCCAGTAGGTCGTTGTTGATATCGGCGATGACGGCAGACAGTCCAGGCAAGCAGAAGACAGGTGGCTGCACTTGAAACAGGCCCACCAGCACCTGAAGAATGAAGCAAAAATGGCTCCTGAACATCGTTTCCGATGCGCTGCTGCCGAGCCCACTGAAGATGAACGCAGATTCTGCCTGATGATTTCTGCCTGATGTCTCTTTTATATGGCCATGATTGACATTGCTCCTGTTTGGGCTTTGAGGCTCGCATACGTATGCACTCGGGTTTCCTCTCGGTTTTCCTGGAAGTTGTCTTGTCCTCTGCTGTGTGTGGTATGGCAGGCGGTAGCTTGTTGGACCTCATCTCTTACTGTTGCCGTAATTCTTTAGTTTACAGCGTAAACATGTTCTGGATGGTGTGCTTAAGTTCATCCTGGAGTTGTCGGTCATGTTGCAACTCGTTTGCGAATTGTTCGCGGTCTTGTTGCATTTCCTTTTTGAGTTGCCGATCGGGTTACAGCTCTTCCTGGAGTAGATTAAGTTCTTGGTGGAGCTTGTTTGCCATCTCGTACACTAACGTCGTAATTTCGTGGCGGATTGTTGCTACATCCTCTATCCTCTGTACCTTTTTGGTGGTAGTATTTATGGGACCAGACGCTACTCTTCCGTGCGTATCAATGGCCTGCGGTTCTTGAAATACAGGCGCTGGGGCGGAGGAGGTATTGGAAAGCCTCTCTGCCCAGCTTACCTTCGGCTGCTTCCCCCATGAGTTTCTTGTCATCCATGGTCCTTGCAGATGCGAGAGTCTCTTCTGGCCCTCCTAGTCTTAGCATGTGTATGGACGCGTCAGTTCCCGTAGTCGATGTCGAGCCGTGCTGCCGCGTTGCCTTATCCATTGGGCAGGTCGTGACCAGAGATTTGCTTCTTGACTGACCCCTTTTCCTGGTAGTCGTGGTACTCTGAGGTGGTCGGGCGCGATCCTCCTTGGGGGCGCATTTAGGTTCTGTGACGTGTTGTAGGGCACTGGTGCTGTCGCCATGACGTCGCGGGGGATATAGTTGTAGCATGGAACAGGGAACCAGGGAAAAAATGAAAATTGTTTTTTTGTGGAAAGCAAATGGCGCAGTATCTGTCTCACATATCGGTGGACAACTGAACCGCGCCGTAAGGGAAGGGATAAAGGAGGGAGGTAGTGAAAGAAGAAAGAGGTGCCGTGCTTCTTGACTGACCCCTTTTCCTGGTAGTCGTGGTACTCTGAGGTGGTCGGGCGCGATCCTCCTTGGGGGCGCATTTAGGTTCTGTGACGTGTTGTAGGGCACTGGTGCTGTCGCCATTACGTCGCGGGGGATATAGTTGTAGCATGGAACAGGGAACCAGGGAAAAAATGAAAATTGTTTTTTGTGGAAAGCAAATGGCGCAGTATCTGTCTCACATATCGGTGGACAACTGAACCGCGCCGTAAGGGAAGGGATAAAGGAGGGAGGTAGTGAAAGAAGAAAGAGGTGCCGTAGTGGAGGCCTCCGGAATAATTTCGACCACCTGGGGATCTTTAACGTGCACTAACATCGCACAGCACACTGGCGCCTAAGCGTTTCGCCTCCATCGAAACGCAGCCGCCGCTGTCGGGCTCGAACCAGAGAACTCGGAATCAGTAGCCGAGCGCCCTCAACACTGAGCCACCGAGGCGGGTATAACGAGGAAGAGAAGAATGTAAAATCGTTATTTTCACGGTTCCAAAACCGGCCGCTAGGCGCCTGGAACGCTAGGCCGGTCTACGGTCGCGCAATAACTTTCAAATCGCGCTACACTGTATCTGTTGCCAGGAAATGGGGGGCCGAAGTAAAAAACAATTGCTGATGGCCTAGCTCTGTTAGGCCAGGATATACGTAGCAAATGCGCGGAGAGTTCTGCATCGGAAGAGTGCATTCACTTGAGGCGCCTTTATTCATGGTCAAAGCTTGAACCGTCGTGGCGGAGTGGTAGCGCCTCTGCCTCAAACTCCAAAGGCCCTGGTTTGATGTTTTTGTATTCAGTAAGTGTGCGGGGGGTTTCAGTGGCTCCCATAGATGCCGCCACCGAATACGTTGGTTAGCGGTTAGGCGCAGGCACTGTTAAGGCGCGTTTATAGTACGGCGTAACGCGCGCGCTGCACGGCGACGTCACGTCGGCCAAAGCGAGACCGAACTGCGCTTGACCGCCGACGCGTTCGGCGCCTTCGGCGCACTCTGACCGCAGTGGCGGATATAGGGTGTCTAGCGGAGACTTGGAGCATGACTATTTAGCGTCGAGTGCGCCAGCCGCCGCCTGCACGGCCAGACCGGTGCGGCTTCGCGGCGAGGCGCGCGTTGTGACGTCATGTGCCTCTTCGGAGCACCGCCACGGCGAAATCGCAAGTTCGCGGCCAGTAAAGCTTTCGCATTAAAAATATAAATGCTGGCCCGCCAGTGGACGATTCCGCTTTGGCTGTCGTAATGTTGGCTGGCCACCGCAAGGGCTCCACATTTGATGCAGGCTATAGTGAAAACAAAAAAGGACATTTAACCTTGTTTCGTAAATCATGAAGTTCAACCCGCTGCGGTGACTCAGCATTTAAAGCGCTCGGATACTAATCCGGAGTACCCGAATTCGAACCCGACCGCGGCGGCTGCGTTTCGATGGAGGCGAAACGCTACGGCGCCCGTATGCTGTGCGATGTCAGTGCACGTTAATGATACCGAGGCGGTCGAAATTATTCCGGAGCCTTCCACTACGGCCCCTCTTTCTTTCTTTCCTCTCTCACTCCCTCCTTTATCCCTTCCTTTGCTGCGTGGTTCAGGTGTCCGCCGATATGTGAGACAGATACTGCGCCATTTCCTTTCCCCATCAGCCAGTTTAACTCATTTCAATGAAAGCTTCAGTTATTTTGAATATTTTGAAAATTCAGTTATTTTGAAATCTCTCCCTTTCAACCCTTCCCTTAATGCCTTCGCTCACGGCATGGTACAGGTGTGCACTAAGTCTACTCAGACGCGCTCTCTTTGTGGCAGAGGAAGAGCCAGGAAGTTCGTGTCCTGAGCTGTACTGTGCATAGGCGCTGTAGTGCTCGGTTTAGTGTACATTAAACATCTCCTGGTGGCAGAAACAATTCCGGAGCCCTCCACTACGGCACCTGTTTCTCTCTTTTTTATTCCACTTCCTCCTGGGGTTCCTGCCAAGCACTCGAGACGGGCGGACGCACGTCTCATGCGCTCCGCAGTTTTGGGACTTTTTGACCACCCTTCTAACCCACTCGGAACACCCCATTTTTGGTTGAAATCGACGCCGAAGGAGAAAAGGAACACGAGGACATAAATTTCAAGCTGGTGGGTCCAATTTTTTGGCTTTTATCGGTCCCCGAACTTCCCACGTGGCCGACGCAACCTTAAGCCTAGTTAGGCTTAGCAAGAGTACGGGGCTCCGCGGCCTCCCCGGCCTCGGCCCGAGGTAGAGAAAACGGAGCAATGTCCCGAGCGAACATCCCCAGCTGCACCCAACCCATAACGGTCGGCCCGAACAGATTTTCGGCTGAAACACCAGAAGATATGGAAGAGGATATCCATGACATAACCGAAGCGAACCCCGGGCGGCAAACCCGAGGCGGACCCGTAAAGCCGGTCGGTCTAACTCAAGGCAGCAGCAAACCAATCATACAAGGCACACAGGTAGTCGGCAACGGCGAAACCGAACAAGATTGGGTGGTCGTTGGACCAAAGATGCAGAGAAGACACCAACGCAGAAAGGATAAACAATAGGCTCTAGGGAACGAATCTTCCCTAGACAAGGCGGCAACAACAGATGGGACGCCAGCTGCGCCATGGAAGAATGAGAAAAGAGGAGCGCCGAGGAGGAGGCTACCGCCACTCCCCAAGGACGACCTAAATGTAGTTCTCCGACCAAGGGGACTCGCAGTTAAAGATCTGCAAACACACCAAGTAGCACGAGCCGCGGCGGAAGCCACCGTGCACGGTTGCAAGACCGGGGACTTCATCGTACGGCTACGCAATGGATCCAATATTATCATCGTCAGCACTGATAACGAAGGGGTGGCCCGGAAGATCAGGAACATCACGCAGCTAAAGTTCGGAGACAAGAGCTACGCGGTCAACGCCCACGTAGCAGCACCAGAGGACACAAAACGCGGTGTCATCCACGGAGTGGACCCTGGAACAACTCCAGAAGAACTTAAAGCCAACCTTAGACTACGCAAGCAAGGGGTGAAGATCCTGGCGGCCAGAATGCTAGGCGGCTCAAGCACAGCCATCACCACCTTCGACGGCACTACCCTCCCGAAACAAGTGATATATCACGGCGGGGAAATGTGGTGCTACCCATACCGGCCAACGAGGCAAGTGTTACACCTGTGGCCAACAAGGACACCGGATAGACGTTTGCCCGAACCCAGAAGCCAGGACCTGCAGACAGTGCGGGTGCCAAAACCCAGCGGAAGCACACCAGTGCACGCCTAAATGCATGTTATGTGGAGGCGACCACGCGGCGGACACAAAGGACTGTAAGCAAACAGAATCGACGTAGTCGAAGCCGCAGCCGGGGAAGAAGACCAAGATGGTTCGGAGACGAGAGCAGAGATTCGGACCGAAGCAAGTCACGGAGCCGCAGCCGCGGCAGAAACTGGAACCAAAACCAGGGGAACGACCGAGACGAGTCCTTCCCACCCCTGGGCGGCGGCGGCGGCGGCGGCTTTGGTGGCGGCGGCAGCAGCAGCGGCAGCGGCAGCGGCGGCGGCGGCGGCAGCAGCAGCAGCAGCAGCAGCAGCGGCAGCAGCAGCGGCAGCAGCAGCGGCGGCGGCGGCGCCGGCGGCAACGGCAGCGGCGGCGCCGGCGGCAACGGCAGCGGCAGCGGCGGCGGCGGCAGCAGCAGCGGCAGCGGCAGCAGCAGCAGCGGCAGCGGCAGCGGCGGCAGCGGCGGCGGCGGCAGCAGCAGCAGCAGCAAAATGGCGGCGGCACACAGGTGAGCTGGAGCGACGGTCCTCCCAAATCGCTCTTTGCTCCGCACTCCAACATAAACAATACACAAAACACACAAAACCAAAGACTATTGGATGACAACGCCAGCCTTAAACGCGAGCTGGAACAGTGTCGCGAGGAAATGAGGCAGCTAAGAAAGCAACTAAACGAAATAATTAGGAAAAAACAAGAGAACAGGGCAGGTTTCGTGCCAATAAGAACCTCCACACCACCAACTCAGGTGGAAGAAAACACACAGCAAAACACAGAAACAGATAACCTGATAATGAAACCTATGCAGGAAATGCGCAACGAAATGCAACAAACACAGCAGAAAGTGGCTATGCAAGAGCAAAGCTTTAGAAATTACATAAAGAGTCAAACTACACAAAGAACAGATAATGATGCCAGGGACAGGCTCTTCAACGAGCGCAGGTTCAGCACCGAAACCCCAAGTACGAGCAATGCTAACCAAATATGGCAGAACGACGCCAGCAACTAGAGATACGGCGATGGAACTGCAGGGGTATGCACGCAAGCAAGGTCTCCTGCAGCAATACATATATTCCAGAGGAACCCCACCAGATTTAGTCTTACTACAGGAAACAAACAACACCCCGATACTCAGGGGTTACACATGTCAGGAGGGCAGTCGCACCGCGACGCTAATCAGCAAGAGGGTGGTGGCAATAGAACACAAACAGATAGAAGACACACAAATAGATCATGTAATAACTTAGATAATTCCCAAGAAGAAAACGAAAGCCAAAAGCACCTTCGTATTTAACCTGTATAGCCCGCCAAGGCAAACAAATGGCGATTTCATTAGGCTCTTTGCGGAAGCGAAGAAGATCGCAGGCCATAACAACCTGGTCATAGCGGGCGACTTCAACGCAAAAAGTCCAAGATGGGGATACCCTAGAGATGACAAGTAGGGACGCGGCATATGCACGGCGGCAGAGAACACGGGATGCGAGCTTCTGACTGACGAAAGTCAGCCAACCAGGCAAGGCAACAGCGCGAGTCCAGATACGAGCCCGGATCTAACCTTCGTGAGAGGAAACAGTCAAGTGGAGTGGGAAAATCTACACGAAAATCTAGGAAGCGACCACTTCATAATCAGGACAAGCATGGTAGCCAAGGGCGTCAAAAGGAAAATCGGCACGGCGCGAATCACGGACTGGGATGCCTTTAGGGCGCACTGCGCACAGCTAGAGGGCGACATCAGATCCGCCGAGGAGTGGAGCCAAAAACTCAGGCGCATACAAGAGGCGCACACGAAGGAAGTGGATAGGACGGAGAAGGTACTGGAAGTGGATAAAAGACTCCTCGGGCTGTGGGAGGCAAGACGCGGGCTCACGAAGCGCTGGAAAAGGCAGAAGCTAAATAGGAAGCTCAAGAGAAAGATCGCTGAGGTAACTGACCGGGCAGAACAGTACGCAGCACAACTGGGAGGACAGGGCTGGCAACAGTTTAGCAACTCGCTGAACGACACGCTCGGTACAGCGAGGACGTGGCAGATACTCAGGGCTCCCATGGATCCAACCCAAAGCAAAGCGGAAAACAACAAATCAATACAAAGGCTAGTGCATCAGTACAGCGGCACTGAAGAACAGCTATTAGAAGAGGTCCGGAACAAATGCTTTGGGAAGGAACAGGCAGAAAGCTACAAGGAGGAATACAGAGGCGAAGAAAATGCGAACACGGATAGGCCCATCACCAGGGAGGAAGTGATTGAGGCGATGAGGTCCGCCACCAAGAACACGGCAGCGGGGGCAGATAAGATCAGCAACCTGCTAATCAGAAACCTCAGCGACAAAGCCATAGACCAACTAGTCGAGTACCTCAACAAGCTTTGGCAGGAGGGCGTAGTACCAGCAGAGTGGAAGCACGCAGTGGTGGTCATGATACCGAAACCAGGCAAAAAGCTGTCGATCGAGAACCTAAGGCCGATCTCCCTAACATCGTGTCTAGGCAAGCTTTACGAAAGGATAATCACCAAAAGAATCCAAACACACCTAGAGAAAGGCTATACCCAGACAGCATGTTCGGCTTCAGAGCTAATCTATCCACTCAGGACATACTGCTACAACTCAGAGAGGAGGTCCTTACCACAATGCCTAGGGCTGGAGAAAACGTGGTCATGGCCCTAGACATCAAAGGAGCCTTTGACAACGTCAGCCACGCGGCCATTATGGAAGGCATCAACAATACCAATTGCGGAAGAAGGGTTCATAACTACATCAGGGCCTTCTTAAGCGACAGAACTGCAACGGTCGGTCTGGGAGAGCTAAGAAGCGATCTTTTCTCCACACCATGCAAAGGCACACCCCAAGGATCAGTTATCTCACCAATCCTATTCAACGTGGCGATGATCGGGCTAGCAAGGCAACTGGAAAGAATACCAGGAATTCAACACGCGATGTACGCGGACGACGTCACGGTATGGGTTACCCAAGGCTCGCTCGGTGAGAAACAGGAGAGGCTACAGGAAGCGGCCTCCTATGTGGAGAACTACACCAGGGAAAGAGGTCTCAAATGCTCGACCGAGAAGTCAGAGCTTCTGAGGGTCGGAAGGCACCCTACCAAGGCAGACCTAGAAGTCTGTCTAGAGGGGCAGAAAATCCCAGAAAAGGACATGATAAGGGTGCTGGGTATGTGGCTGCAAAGGAGTGGGAAGTGCAGCCACACCATTAGCCTAATAAGTAAAGCAGCAGAGCAGGTAGGACGAATGATCAGCATGGTCTCACAGGAGATATGGCATGAAAGAAGAGGACACGCTCAGACTCGTTAACAGCCTGATAGTCAGCCGTGTCACATACTTCTTGCCCTACCAAGTGACAACGAAGACAGACAGGGAGCAGATATATGTAATCCTGAGGAATGCATACAAGATCGCTCTCCATCTACCCAGGTATACATCAAACGAATAATTGCTCCAACTAGGAACCAGCAACACCTTTTACAAACTTGGAGAAACCCTGCTCAGAGCGCAAATTATGAGACTCCGAGGTACGCCAACATGCCGGGCGCTACTGAAAAGGATAAGGGTGGAAACACAAGGTCACATGGACAGGTACCAGGACGTCCCAGACGGAATCAGGGGAATACTTAGGGTAGCCCCCCTGCCTAGGAATATGGATCCGAACCTGCACGAGGGCAGACGGAAAGCGAGAGCCGAGTATGTGGAACGGGGACTGGCCCAACTGGAAAGCACAGTCTATACGGATGCGTCACTGTACCTAACCGGGAGGAAACGCGCGGCCGCAGCGGTGGTGGTCAATCACAAGGGATACCTGGTTAAATGCGCAGCAGCCGGGGTTGCGGACGCAACAGAGGCTGAGGAGATCGCCATAGCCTTGGCGGTAGCTAATGGGTCCAGGGAAAACAAACCCCTAAATATACTTACTGACTCGAAGGAGGCATGCAGAAATCACATTAGAGGGAGAATACGTAGCGTGGCCCTAAACATACTCAGAAAATTAAGGTAAAATGCTCGGATAGAAAACACATACACAACCTGATAAAAGGGTACCCGGGCACGCAGGCATTAAGGGGAATGAGAAGGCGGACGGCCTCGCTCGCGAGTTGAGTTTCCGAGCGGGGCAACCGGACGACTTCTACACCCAGGCCTGCAACGGGGGGTACGCGGAGCACCTGGGCCTATACAGGGGCATGATATATAGGTACCCACCGCCACACAGGGCGCTAACAAAGAAGGAGGCGACCGGGTGGCGCAGGCTGCAGACGGGTGTTTTTCCCAACCTACACTTACTGAACAAGATGTTTCCAACACAGTACAGAGCCACATGCCCTTGGTGCGGGGCGGTGCTTACACTCTACCACATCACGTGGGAGTGTGAGCGAAACAGAACATTCCACCAACACGAACACCCGAGTGCGGAGCAATGGGAGAGCCGGCTCGTCAGCAGCGAGCTCACAGTCCGAAGGACCCTGGTGCAGCACGCTTGTGAGGCAGCGCGGCTCAGCGGAGCCCTGAATAGGGGCCCGACCTTGCGAGGACAAGACCCGGGACCGCCTGAGACGAGGACGACGCGGGTCCTGCAGCCGCGAATTCCTTAAAAGATCCAATAAAGTTTCCTTACCTTACCTATCCACTTCCTCCTTCATCTCGGTGCCGCCGCGGCGGCTGAGTGGTTATGGCCCTCGGCTGCAGACGCGAAAGACGCGGGTTCAATCCCGGCCGCGGGGGTCGAATTTCAATGGAGGCGAAATTCTAGAGGCCCGTGTACTGTGCGATGTCAGTGCACGATAAAGAACCCCAGGTGGTCGAAATTTCCGGAGTCTTTCACTACAGCGTCCCTCATAGCCTGAGTCGCTTAGGGACGTTAAAACCTCATAAACCAAGCGAAACCAAACCTCCTCCAGCTCCTTCCTCACTTCGCGGTTGACGTGTCCATCGATGAGCGAGACATTTACTGTGTAGTTTCCTTAAGCCAGTTTCCTTTCTTTTTGGTTTTATTTTTGAGAATTCGGAGAACTTTTCTTGTTTTTATTTCAGAACCCAACATTCATTTTTTTTGTGACAATAATATTTTATACCTACGAATTTTCATTTTTTTTAAATGTAATATTGAAGTCTTTTTGCGGTCAAACGCAACAGAGTTTTTCTTGGCCCTTTTTATTTTCAGAACCAGCAGCTCAGGTAGAAGTAGCTAACAAGGAAATGATTCTATTAAGAGACATCGTAGTAGACGGAAATCGTACAGCCTTAACAAAAAGAAAAAGCATCGAAATTAAATGTCCGGTTCATGACAGAGAAGCGTAAGTGGAATTTTAGTTCTTGAAGCTTGGTTTAGCACCTGGTTGCACTCTGCGCTGAATGAGAGGAACGCCCATCACATGGTCTGCGTGCGGACGGCAGCGATGGAACTGCTGCTCATCCGTCCCGGAAGCCGTAACACGACCCTTTGTTGCCCTTTGTGCGTTTTTGCGTCGATCATTGCTTGTTACGATTTAAAGAGTTGTCTGTGTGCTTGTGTGCAGTGGGCAAACCTACTTGACCAAGCGAAGGCCTAAGCCGATGATAAATCTATGCAGGTGGCGACACGCTAGCCCAGAGCGCTTAGCCAGCAAGTCCAGTTTTATGACCTGGAACTGAGTATCTGAGTTCGCTGATCACTGCCCGAAAACTCACGACCATGCATGACAATGAATTCTAAAGATGCCGTTGTCTCACCACGTTTCAAGTTTCAGCACAGGGCGGTGTGGGTGAGGCATCAAACGTGGGTTAAGGGCGCTGTACGAACACTTTTTTTCCGCATGCGCACGCATCGTTGCGACACTGCGCAAGGGTCGAACAATGGAGCGCATGAACGCATTCGCCTGTGCGCACAGTTGGTTCAACTTCAGTTTTTTTCCGCACGACCGGATGGTCGCATTACGCTATTGGCTGCTTTCCCGTGACGTACAGCGCACCGGCACCAGGCCGCGCCTCCTCAGCAAGATGGCCGCCCGCCAAGCGGAGTGAAAAACCAGGCCTAGTAGGTGGTAGCTCTGCCGAGAAACACGTAATATTGGCCGCGTGTGACTATTACGAGTGTTGACAGCGACTTCGAGCTTCACTGTGTGCAACAGCGGCAAGCGGCAGTTTCCCCAGTTTTGTCGCCGTCTACACTGAGCTGACCGAGCGGGTACGCCAGACGTAACAGTGCCGGTGTCGCGATGTGTTTATCTGGAGCCGTTTGTGTTAGCTTCAAGTGTTCTGTATTCGCGCGACGATTTTCACGAACAGCAGCGAGAAGCAGCTCACCAGGGTGAATTTCCTGTGCACACAGCAAGCCTCAGCGCTGTGACAAGCGTCAGTGTAATAAAAGCTATTGCAGTCGGAACGAGTGCTTTTGCGTCAGTCAGTGATATCGCCTGCAAGTATAATTACGTTTTTATTTATTTATTTATTTGTGATACCCTCAAGGTACAAAGTACATTTCAGAGGGGAAGGGAAGTTGTTAAGAAGAAAAATAAACAAAGCACAATTCATACAAAACTATAGAACAACGGAGGCAGGATAAAAAGAAGTGAGCAAAATGAACACGGAACAGATTAATAAAATAGTTTAAGAACAATACTAATACGTGGAGAACACAACACTCCAATAAAATATAAAAGCGATCATTATGTAATAAGAGTGGTAAGTATTCTTCTAAATTGAGTTGAATCAGTGATGCTAGTTAATGATGCGGGCAGGGAATTCCATTCTTTAGAAGTTAGCGGAAAATATGATTGCGCACATGTCACTGTGTTACAATGAGGCACTGTGACCTTGTGTTGATGATCACGACGGTGAGAAATGAACGGTGCTGGTTGAATCCATCGAGAGCGAAGTTGAAAATTGGAGTAGAAAATCTTATGGAATAGGCAGATGCGGAAGTGCTTACGGCGGGTAGCTAGGGGCAGGAGGTTTAAAGACTTTTTCATTTGGGTGACGCTAGATGTACGATGGTAATTGCCTAAAATGAATCTAGTTGCACGATTCTGGACAGTTTCCAGAACCTGTGTCAGTGAGACCTGTCCAGGGTCCCATATAGATGAGGCGTATTCCATTTGCGGTCGTACGTAGGTCATGTATAATAATGATTTTAATGAAGATGGAGCAAGTGTAAAATTTCTTCGAAGATAACCAAGCGTTTTGTTTGCTTTAGATGCTATATGTTCTATATGAAGTTTCCAGGACAGGGTGTTAGTTATATGTATGCCAAGATACCGGTACGATCTTACGCTTTCAAGGGGATGACTGTGAAGAAAATAAGGAGGACAAGTAGTATTTGAACGTGAAACTCTCATAGATTTGCATTTTTTAATATTTAGTTCCATTTTCCAATTATGACACCAGTCTAGTATGTTATTAAGATCGACCTGGAGAGAGCGAATATCGGAATCGTTAGTTATTTTACGGTAAATCACGCAGTCGTCGGCAAACAAAAAAATCCTAGAGTTAACAGTAGCAGGCAGATCATTAATATAAATCAGGAACAGTAAAGGGCCAAGGACAGATCCTTGAGGAACCCCAGAACCAACTGGCACGGTAGAAGAATTAGTGTCATTAGCATGCACAAACTGAAGGCGAGAAAAAAGAAACGCGCGAATCCAGTTCAGAACAGAAGGGTCAATATTTAGAATGCTGAGTTTATATAGAAGTAATGAATAGTTAACTTTATCGAATGCCTTAGCGAAGTCGAGAAATATGCAGTCTGTGGAAAACGCGGAGTCTAAGTAGAAGTGCAGATCATTAGTAAAGGAAAGTAATTGAGTTTCACAGGAGAAACCTTTCCGAAAGCCATGCTGAGTCAGAGAAAAGAAGCTATTCAAGAAAATTAACAAGGTGAGTGAGAATTATATGTTCCATTATTTTGCAGGGTATTGATGTGAGAGAGATGGGTCGATAGTTAGATGGGTTCTGTTTGTCACCGGCTTTATGTACAGGTATGACCTTAGCAGTTTTCCAGTCCTCGGGTAGTACGCCATCATGGTACGACTGTGAGAATATGCTTTCCAAAATGATAGAGGTATATTCAACAGTATTCCGAAGAAATTTGCTATTAATGCCATCGATTCCGCTAGAAGATGTTTGTTTTAAATTATTAATGATCGGTATAATGCCATGAGAGTCAAACACAATTGGATCCATACAGTAGTAGTTACACGATTGGAGTTTGGGATGGTGGCGATCAACGGATGAGGAAGAAAATGACTGGACAAAAGAGTCATTTAGTGAAGTGGCACAAAGATGGTCCGGAATGGGATTTCCAGTTGCTGAAAGTAATGACACTTTGTCGTTAGTGCTAGGTTTTATTATGCTCCAGAAGCGTTTAGGATTAGACTTTAAGATGTTCGGGAGGGTTACATTAAAAAAAGAAAATTTAGTAGTCTTTAGTGCACGGGAATAGGCTAAGGCAGCTGATTTATATGCAGTCCATCGCTCACGTTTTAATGAATACCTAGCAGTTCGAAAAAGTCTTTTCTTTTTGTTAGAAAGGCGGTTTAAATATCGATTATACCATGGAGCTTGGTTATTCGAGTAGACGCGCCGAAGAGGAATATGTCGGTTAATCAATTCAGATACCTTATTTCGGAACATGCACCAGTTAGTTTCCACCGAGCGCTCGAGGTAATTAGGCAAGAATATGCCTAGAAAAGAGCTCAGTTCATCATTAATAGCAAGAAAATTAGCCTTGTTGTAGTCCCTAATATTTTTGGAGCGGTTTGATGAAGGTACGTGTTCATGAGTTAACGTGAAATGTAATACATCGTGGTCGCTCAGGCCAGGCGTATGTATTACAGGTGACGTGCAAACTTCTGCAGTCGTTAATACAAGATCTAGAAGAGAGAATGAATTTTGAGTAACACGTGTGGGTGAAGTGACGATTTGTGTCAAGCCAAAGCCTGCGCAGATGGTGATAAATTGGTTAGTTTCTGCGCTCGGTGGGTTAGAAAAAGGGAACGTGTGTGACCAGATAATGTTGGGATAGTTGAAGTCCCCCAAAAGTAGAATTTGTGCGCTGGGATATCGAACAGTGATTTGATTCAGGCTGTCATGCAAGCTATCACAGAATGACATATCGCTGGAAGGGGAGCGATAGCAAACGCCGATGATCACTTTCCTGAAACCTAAATTCACGCAGCACCACACAGATTCAATATCAGAAACAAATTATATGCAGTGACAATCAAACCGCTCGTCAATTGCGAGCAAAACACCACCACCTGTTCTTTGAGTGCGGTCACTGCGGTAGACAACATATTTTTTATCGCAATGAAACAATTCTGAATTAGGTATTTTGCTGCTGAGCCACGTTTCAGTTAATGCAATAACATTTGCTTTGAGGTCGTTAATCAAGGTGCATAATTCATCCTTCTTACGAAAAATACTTCGAATGTTAGTATAACAAACACAAAATTCTGATTTCGATGATGTGGCATCTCTTCCCCTCGCGCATTCCTATTTCTTATCCTTATCGGGGAGTAGTTGGCGTCCAGAACGAAGAAATCTAGGTGATGCAGAAGCATTCATCGGTGCAGTATTCGAGGATGCGATTTCAAAAACAATGTCATCTACTTCATTATAACTGTAACATTTTCCATTGACATGCAGTTTCTTATACCCAAGTTTATATGGTTTATGCAGGCTTTTACCGTATTCTCTTAGCTTTTTTTGAATGTTGCGTGTGGCAACGCATAAGTCCTCACTGAGAGCAAAGCCAGTGTCTTTTAACATGGAACATTTTGCGAAAACTGATTCTCTGTGCTTATAGGTAGCAAATTTGACAATAACCGGCCTTGTTTTTCCTTCTACAAACCGACCGATCCTGTGCGCACGTAAAATGCTTTCACTTGTTAAGCTGAGGTTTAGTTTATCGGCAATGACCCCTAAAACTTTCTCTTCAGAATCAGCATACGCTTCACTTTCATCGTCTTTTATTCCGTAAAAAAGCAGATTGTCGCGTCGAGAACGGTCCTCGGCGTCGTCTAATCGGTGGCGCATTGCGCAGGCTTCCAGTTCAAGACGGTTAACTTTATCGCTTAGCTCATTAAAATCGGCCTGCCAATGCTGAAGCATTGAAGTCTGGTCTTCAACAACGTCTAACCGGGTCTTTATGTCGGAAATAGCTTGAAAAGCGATTCTTTGCTGGTCTTTCAGTTCAGTCACCGTCTCGGCTACCGATTTTTGCACTGTTTCCATCCTGATTGAGCGCTCGCTTAAATCTTTGAGTGTATTAAGAATTTCCGCAAGAGTCTGTTTGTCAGGACCCGGATTGCACTCTACGTCCCCTCACAAAAGCAATAAAAGTGAACAGAAAGGCTCGAACAAGGCTCCAGGGCATGGAAGCACGACTATAAAGGCATCATCTGACTTAAAGCAGTGGTAAGGTAGTTTGAACTGGTAACTGACCTGCATGACGAAGAAGAGCGCGCGTGAGCCTCCCATTCTTTCGGTGCTTCCATGCCCTATGAGCGGCGGCTGCGCAGCACATGCTTTTATATGGTGCACAGTGGGGACTGTCGATGATCCTGCGGCTGCGATAGACTGTGGCAGGACGTGATGAGGCAGGAAATGTTGAAGCTGTTCATGTCGGCAAGTTGTCAACCAGTCGCATCCTGGTGGAGCGGCAATACTGGATGCCCCTGAAGCAGAGGCGTTGATGGCGAGCGCGCTCAAAGGATGCACTTGGCCATGGTCCACCCAGGCGGCAGCCGGAAAGAAGAGCAACTGCATGACGAAGAAGAGCGCGCGTGAGCCTCCCATTCTTTCGGTGCTTACTACGCATGCCTTGCTTTCCGAGTCCTGAAATGAACTTAGAGCTGCACAGGATATCGCCTGCAAGTATAATTACGTTTGAAAAGTTTACTACGCATGCCTTGCTTTCCGAGTCCTGAAATGAACTTAGAGCTGTACAGTAGGTCCTGGTTCGGGAGCACGCGTGTGTACTGAGTTAGAGAACTGCCGTGAGTGCGACGTGAGGAAATGAACTTACCAACTTCGAGCTCTGCAGCGAGTCGCATTCTTTGCAGCGGTTGCAGTGATCGCGAGCACAAGTCGTTGTGCTGCGGCGTATCCATCACCGATATCGATCGTAGTTCGTGTGTACTGTGTTAGACAACCGCCGTGAGTGCGACGAGACCATTGTGAAATTTGTGTTTTGCGTATGTGAAACGACCTCGGCTGCACAGCCGTTTGGCTGCTTTCTGCCGGGACTACAGAAGCGTCGCCAGCATTCTGCGGCATTGTGCTCCATGAAGTGCAATTTGCGACTATGAGTGGCCGGATTACGATGGTATGCCGGCGGCACTGTGAAATCTGTGTGAAAACACCGGTGTGCATAGCAGCCCTCACATATAGAGAGTCTTTTTTTTTATTTCCTGCTGGCTTCGCGGGCCCATATCTGTAGTAAATATTTGCGTAACAACTTGAATGAATCCAGCTTCCCCTGCATGTGATCATGGTCTGAGCCAAAGCATTAGTGTTAAGTTTGGGTTGTAACATATGACGAGATCAGGAACACTTATGTACGAACAAAAAATCATTGTCACAACTCATTCACCGGTGTTTCACAATGCAGAATTCTCTAATATGGGCCCGCTAGTGGAGCTCTTTTTCATGAGCATTTCATCTTATCTCCTGCCAAAAAAGACCATAGCCAATGCTTAAGCTTCTCAAAGCAAGTAACCCATATACAATTGTGCCTTATGAATATGAACACTTTGGTTCTGAATCATAACTGTACATACAGAGTTTTCCATAATAGTGAATCGTGATTAAAAATGAAAAGATTAGATAGATAGATAGATAGATAGATAGATAGATAGACAGACAGACAGACAGACAGACAGACAGACAGACAGACAGACAGACAGACAGACAGACAGACAGACAGACAGACAGACAGACAGACAGACAGACAGACAGACAGACAGACAGACAGACAGACAGACAGACAGACAGACAGACAGACAGACAGACAGACAGACAGACAGACAGACAGACAGACAGACAGACAGACAGACAGACAGACAGACAGACAGACAGACAGACAGACAGACAGACAGACAGACAGACAGACAGACAGACAGACAGACAGACAGACAGACAGACAGACAGACAGACAGACAGACAGACAGACAGACAGACAGACAGACAGACAGACAGACAGACAGACAGACAGACAGACAGACAGACAGACAGACAGACAGACAGACAGACAGACAGACAGACAGACAGACAGACAGACAGACAGACAGACAGACAGACAGACAGACAGACAGACAGACAGACAGACAGACAGACAGACAGACAGACAGACAGACAGACAGACAGACAGACAGACAGACAGACAGACAGACAGACAGACAGACAGACAGACAGACAGACAGACAGACAGACAGACAGACAGACAGACAGACAGACAGACAGACAGACAGACAGACAGACAGACAGACAGACAGACAGACAGACAGACAGACAGACAGACAGACAGACAGACAGACAGACAGACAGACAGACAGACAGACAGACAGACAGACAGACAGACAGACAGACAGACAGACAGACAGACAGACAGACAGACAGACAGACAGACAGACAGACAGACAGACAGACAGACAGACAGACAGACAGACAGACAGACAGACAGACAGACAGACAGACAGACAGACAGACAGACAGACAGACAGACAGACAGACAGACAGACAGACAGACAGACAGACAGACAGACAGAGACAGACAGACAGACAGACAGACAGACAGACAGACAGACAGAGACAGACAGACAGACAGACAGACAGACAGACAGACAGACAGACAGACAGACAGACAGATATAAAGAGGAGGAGGGAAAGGCAGGAATGTTAACCAGGAAAAGGTTCCGGTTGGCTACCCTGCACTGGGGAAGAGGAATTAGGGGACTAAAAGGAGGAAGAGAGAAGGGGAAAGAGGCATAACACACACACATGCACAACGCTGTCACAATTTGTCACTCAATCCAGTCGCTCTCAAGTAGGCAAAGAGTGCCTTGTATGCCTTGAGGGCAGTCGACTGCTGTGGCCACGGACCGATGATCTTTTGCTCTGTTAATGACCGATTCACACGACGGTCCGTTCGCCCGCGGCCCGCGCATCACGTGTTCATGCGCCAATAAAAACTGGCCTGCGATCCGGTGACGTCAAGCGGATGCGATAGAACAAAAGAGCAGACGACGTGCTGGGTGTACCACTGTTGCCAGATTATTTTAAAGCGTTCGGCAGCGCTGGTCAAACTGGTTTTTCCTCCCGACCCATGACTGCGGTTGAATGGTGCAGGTGCAGTCCTCTGTCCAATTCCTCAATGGCCTGGGCCGTCTTGCTAGCCGAGTCGATCACTTCGAACGCAGTGCAGCATGTGAAAACCTGCGCCAGCTCAACGCCACTCAGCGAAATGCGGCAGCCGAAATACTGGCAAGAGCGGTGGTTGCCAGAGCTGGCGCGCGCATCTTCGCGGGCCGCCGCTAATTCCCGCGAGGGGAGAGGCACTTGAAGTTCCTTGGTTGTCCAGTCCGCGGGCCGAGAGCACGCCTCTCGATTTGGTGACGCACGAACACGTGATGCGCGGGCCGCGGGCGAACAGTCCGTCGTGTGAATCGGCCATAATGGGCGAGAATTGAGGCGGTCCAGGGCACAACACAGTGTATGTCTTGTGCTCGCAAATGCAGGGCACTCACAGAGAAGATGAGCGATGGTCACCTCACAACCACAGCTTTCACAGGCAGGACTGTCGGCCATCCCCATCCGGAAAGCATAGTGGTTGGTAAAAGCAACACCGATCCATAAAGGGCATAACAATGTTGCTTCCCGACGTGCTAAGTTATGTGGAAGACGAAGGCGCAGTCCAGGGTCCAGTGCCTTGAGGCGGAGGTTGCAAAACTCTCCCGTGTTCCACGCTGAAAGCGTGAGCTCCAGCGCCGAAGGGCGAAGCCCACACGCAGCGTCAGGTCTTGATATTGGGATCCTCACTGGAAGTCCGTCGTGAGCAGAACTCGCGGCCGCATCGGCCTGGTGATTACCGTTAATACCACAGCGTCCTGCCAGCCATTGAAAAATGATGTCATGACCTTTGGATACGGTGCCGTGGTACAGTAGAGGGATCTCAGCAACAAGTTTTTCCTGCGATCCGCGGCGTAGCGCAGCTTGCAGGGCTTGAAGGGCTGCTTTAGAGTCGGCGAAAACCGTCCAATCATGTGGAGGTTCTTGACTGATGAACTCTACCGCAGCCCGTAAGGCTGCGAGTTCCGCACCAGTTGAAGATGTTGGTTATGTCGTCTTCACTTTCATGAAGATGGATCTGGCCGGTATCACCACCGACCCCGCAGAACTGGTCGAGTGAACTGATCCATCTGTGCAAACATGTATGCGGTGACTGTGGTAAGAATGCAGGTGATTCAATGTCAGTTGTTTGAGAGCGGGCAGTGATACACCAGCTTTCTTTTTAATGCCAGGAATATAGAGGTGAACCCGAGGTTCATGAAGACTCCATAAGGGTGAGCCCGGTTTTGACGCAGAGGTGAACTCCGATGGAAGATATGCGCGATGGGCTTCAATGACTTTGGCGAATGCAGTACGCGGCCTAATTATTGGGAGTGTTGCGAGGTGATGACAGGGAACCCGTGTGAGGTGCCGAATATGTGTTCTCATGGTGTCAACAGCAATTTATGTAGTAACAGGATGTTCCCGGGCAACAAGAACAGCTGGTGCTGTTGATGCACATTAAGGCAGTCCAAGGCCGATACGGAGAGCTTGCGCTTGCACACTTTGAAGAGTCTTGATATTTGTCTTTCTAATGGAACTGAATATCGGAAGACTGTACCGCATGTAGCCCAGAAATAGGGAACGGTACAGTTGCAGCATCGAGCACACTGATGCACCCCAGGACTTTCCCCCAAGGAAGGAGATGACGTGGACAATCGCAATTAGTCTCTTTCTCATATCGTAGATATGTGGACTCCACGAGAGGTTCCTGTCGATGACAACACCAAGGAATCTGTGGATTCTCTCATAGGGAATGGCTTCGCCATTGATGCGAATGGTGTAACGTGACATTATTTTGCATGTGAACGCCACAAGTTAACACTTTTCGGTCGAAATGTTCAGACCCTGCAAGCGAAGATAAGATGTCATTATCGATGCCGCCTTTTGAAGTCTTGCACGAACTTGAGAACGGGTCACCCCTTATGCCCAAATGCAGATATAATCTGCATATCTAGAGATCTAAGCAGATAGTGGCAATACGTCGACCAGGCCGATTAGAGCAAGGTTGAAGAGAACTGGGCTCAGCACTCCACCCTGAGGAACTCCATGCGAATTTCGGTGTAAGGACATCGGTCCGTCCACAGTCAGGACAAAGAACGACCTCTCTGATAAATAGCTGCGTATCCAGCTGAATGTGCGGCCTCCGATCTCAGCAGCTTCCATTGCGTCCAAAATGGCCTGATGCGTTACGTTGTACGCGCCCTTGATATCCAAAAACAATACCACGGTCAATCTTTTCAAACTTTTGCTGTGTTGCACCGACGTTACAAGGTCAGTCAACCACGTTGTCGATAGAAGAGCGACCCCGTCGGAACCCAGATATGAAGGTTGGATAAATCTGATATCGCTCCAAGTACCATTCCACGCGTGTGAGCAGCATTCTTTCCATGACTTTGCCGACGCAGCTGGCGAGTGCAATTGGACGGTATGATGAAAGGTCGAGCGGTAATTTCCCCGGTTTAAGAAGTGGAACCAGACGACTGGTCTTCCAATCATGAGGAGCTATGCCAGCAGTCCATGACTTGTTAGAAGTGTCCAAAAGAGCCCGTCGAGCTTCTTGGCCAAGGTTGGCAAGTGCGGAGTACGTCACACCGTCGGTCCTTGGTGATGATGACCTTCTACAACAAGCCAGTGCAGCATCAAGTTCTTCCATGGAGAATAGTACATCCATCCGAGAATCCCGTGAGGGTGGAACATTGCTGCAGTGCGGCGTTGCGCCTGGATTCGGAGGGCGTTATTCTTGCGCAGAAATCTTCGCCTACCTCAACCACACTGCTCCTTTGGTAGAGCGCTACGGATTTGAACGGGTAGCGCTGTTGAGGGGACGTGCGAAGACCCCGAATTACACCCCAAACGCATGACAAAGGCTTCCGTGGATCAAGTGTTTGACAAAATGTCCTCCAGCGTTGTGTTTACAATGCCTGAATTCTGCGCTGAATCTTCTTCTGTATGCGTCTAGCATCTCTTAGGTCTAGGCGCGACTTTGTGCGTCGGTATCTGCGCTCAGCGCTGCGCCGTTGTGATCGCAGTCGCTGCAATTTGAAGTCAAAATCGGTGTAGTTAGCGACAGGGTTAAAGGGGGAGGTGGCGTGTTCCATGGCCTCCTTAATTTTTTGTTCAAGACCGGCAGAGAAGCCCTCTGTGCAAGCAGCGTCCATAAGTTATTTAAAAACTCTCCTGTCAATGCGCTGCCTACACGTGGCTGGGGAAGGTGTGGAATAGCCGGTAATAATCAGATAGGTTGGGATATGGTCGCTGCCATGGGTTTCTACATCCGAAAACCACCGGACGCTGTTGGTAAGGCACTGTGAAACGAAAGTCAAGTCCAAGCAGCTGCTATAAGTCACCCCTCGAATATAGGTCGGGCTTCCGTCATTAAGGAACTGGAGGTCATGGGCAGAGGCGAAGGACACAAGCTGTCTTCCCCTAACGTCCATGCTAACGCCTCCCCACATGGTGTGATGAGCATTGAAGTCACGCATAATGACCCACGGAGCAGGTGTAGCTGCCATGAAACCACTCAACCTTCTGGCGTCGAAACTACTTGATGGCGCCAAGTACACCGACAGTAGTGTAAACGTCAGGTCTCAGCTCTTCACTGTCAAGCAAACGTACTGATTGTCTTCGTTCGGAGGAACTGAATGTTGCACATATGTAAGTTCACGTCGAATGTAGACGATGACTTTGCTTGATCTGTTGCGCGTGGGTGATGCAAATGCCTCGTAACCGGATATTCGCAAAATTGCCGGTGTCTTCGATTCACAAATCACAAGAATGGGGAAGTGATTCCCGTAGACGTAGTGCCGTAAATCGGAAATCCGGGATTGGAGTCCACGAGCATTCCTTTGGAAAATGAAAGCTTGCTTGACTTTCTTTTGAAAAGAAAGGTCCGAAGGAGTCATGATGCTTTCTACTGTAGAGCCGCAAGAACTGGATGTAGTGCGTCCAGCACTTGAAGTGCGCTATTTGCTGCTGGCGTGCGTAGGCTGGCAAGCAGATCACGCATGGCATCCATTAGTGACGTTAGAATTGCAATCACTTGCATATCTGGGCCATGGCCTTGATCGTGCCTGTTGGCTGGATCAGTCGTAGGCGCTGCACACTGCCCGGAGTGCGCCAACATCCCTGACACAGTAGGCGTAGAAGGCTTTGGCAGTGGTGGCCAAGTTGCATCTGAGGCAGCAGGTCCAGCCTCACCAAGCGCCGGGCTCTCTTGATTTGGTACGGTTTTTGGTAGAGGCGGACAAGCTGCAGTTGCGTTTGGGGCATTCTTCTCAAATTTGACTGCTTTCTTTGACGACCTTCGGCGGCGCGAACGACGTCGTCGCACCTTTGCGGCGGCTTGTTTGCGCGTAGAATGGTCTCGCACCATTTGCTTCAGTACCGCCCGCTCGGTCTTTAGACGGGGGCAGTCTTTCGGGGAAGAGTCATGAGGGCTGTGGCAGTTGGCGCACTTCAAGGCAGTCGCGCGGCAAACATCACCGCTGCGTGACTCGGAGCATCGCGGGCACACGATGGAGTTGATGCAGACGCCGCTCACGTGGCCGATCCACATGCAGTTCCTACATTGAAGTGGCACAAAAGGTCGAACTGGATGACGAAAGTGCCCAACCTTCACGTACGATGGTATGCAGTCACCCTTGAAGGTCAGCTTGATGCATGGAGATCTGCCTAACCGCTGAACTTGAATGATGGAAATGTCGTCGGTTGCCGGCTTAATCAACATGGGTAAATCTGCATCACAGATGGCGATATAGACGTTGTAGATTACGCCAGCCGTAGTGCCGCTGTCCTGGAGAATAAGGGGGCGTACACTGATGCTGCCGAGTTTTGTGATTGCGGTTAAACTCCCTAGTGCACTTCGCTCTACCACATCAATGGCAATGACGTTTTTGAACGGGTTGATTCTGACATCTTTAATGCCTCCCGGTGCGAGGCTCTCCAGATAAACAGAGATGACTTGCCTGTTCAGGAGGTTCGAGTTGTCCGTTGAGTTCAACGGCACAAACAAGGCTGTATGCGCTGAGGAACTTCGCGCCCTGATGATCGTTGGCGTTCTTGATGAGGACACCGTTGACGTGCTCGATGAGGACGATTCGGCTTGTCTACGCAGTCTGCGCTTGGCCTTCTTGCCAACAACCGGTATGAAACCGTCGTCGGCCGAGGACGAGGAGTCTTCACTTGGCACCGAGTACACAAGAGTGCCCTGGCTGCTCGAGTCACTCTGGCGGTGCAGGCGCTTCCTCTGGGCGGCTGCTGCCGACCCACCGGGTTCCAATAGAGGCACAACAGCCTCCACTTTCATTGCCGTGGCAAAAATGGAGCGGCGCCTCCCTGATTATAGCACAAATTACCGAAAAACTGCAGAGACGTGAAGTCAGCGTTCCGATACAGAACAACTTCCAAAAATGAAAAGCATTTTCAGTAAACTGCTGTGATTACAATTTATTTTTTGCTTAGCAGTGTGCAGTAGAGTTGCATTTCAGACAAATGCTTGCAATATTAAGTCCATTATCGTGGTTGCCATGGCTATTGGTAAAATGCAGCGATCTCGAAGTGCTCCGTGAGCCATGACAATCGGGATAGGAACTGTACTCTTTGTATAAGCACCTGATCCTATATTTATTGTTGCTTTTTACTACACTTCTGTCGCCGAGGTGCTCAACAACTTGACTTAATCGGTGTCGAACAGTTGTTAACTAGCGCTTCCTATGTAATCTGTACCAGCTTGTGTGAGACATTCTTGAAGCCTTTAGAAGAACATGCCATCAATGCACATGCATCTGCTGTGTTTATTTACCCCTGACTGCTTGCAGTGAACATTATTTGCCTTCTGGGTGAAGGCGATGGTGGGCCTATGACAATGTATTTGTCATAAATGTAGATTGCTTCCTAGAATTCCTTCGCCTTCTTTGCATTTGCTGCATTTCTAAATTTGTTTGCTTGAATGTAGATGCTTGTTCGCACCTTCTACAATGCTCAGCTATAGGTTTCTGTAGACACACATCTGTTCACATTTGTCGTATGGTCGTGACAGGGCCACATTTGTGCATATTGCCAAGCCCACTTTAACAAGGTTTATTTTGATTTTTCAAAATGTGCTAGGCGCTATTGCACTGTGGTTGGCCCTGCAATGCTGACATTGAGCCGTTTCTGAATGTCCTACAGTGCCGGTGCAGCCATCGACCTGTCGAGGTTGAGATCACATTTAATTTCAACCGATTTCCATACTGCTTGGATTGTATTTGGAGATTCCCTGCTTTGCACTTGTGCTGAGTTCTCCTCGTGGCCGACATGTTTTAACTCGAGTAGTTTTTTTCTTCTTGCCGTGTGCCGTGTTTAAAAAAAAGCATTTAATTAGTGTTACAAGTAAACATCTGTGAGATTATAACAAAAACGTTATACAGTCAGCGAGCGGCCTAATTAATTAATTTGTGCAGTGAACAAAGTGCGCCAGGATATGAGTCGCCGAGCCTTTCAGTGCCAATGATTTTGACACCAGAAAGAGAAGTGCTTTGTCAGTCAGAAAGTGCACGCGGAGAGAGTCAGCGTGCCTGGCAGTTCAATGTTTAACAAAAACTCCACGCTATGCTGCAAGTGGTATGAGGGCAATTCAAGGGTGCAACAGCGATAGGATTCAGTCTATTTGTCGCCAAACACTTCTAACATTCCTTGCGCTATGTTATAGTATCTGGTTACCACAGTCCATACGTTCGCATTGTAGTCGATATCACACGACAAAAATATGCGGGTCCCAATTAGCTTTGTGCATTTAAACCCTGTCATATGTCCGAACAGCAAGTGTCCATGTTAAGGCATGCATGCTTTGATTACATTTCATCCCCGGAAAAACTGTCCATAATTCAAGGCATCATATCACAGGGTGGATATTAACGAGGCATGGCTGCATACAGCAGAATGTGGTAAATTTTTTAGTTCTAATAATATCACAAGCACCAAATCATTGCACCATTTCTATGAGTAGCATGGGTTCCTAATCATGAAAAGCACTATATACTCTCACACTGCTAAATTGTTGTGGCCCATTAAATTGTTCCTTCCAGATCGGTACGCTTTTTGAAAAGCATTCCTGTGATAGCCAACTTTTCGTTCTTCATGACACGCACTTGCTCCTTAGTCTCTTTGAGAAAGCACGCGATACAATCCTTTATAAAATAATGTCTTGCATCGTACTGTTCTGAGCGGGATTTAAGGGATCCTAGCCAGTTAACAGCAGTTGCCCATGCTAACTCTTGCTCATCCTGTCTTTCTTTTTTTGGAATCTCGGGCAATCCGAAAGGTATTGTACTTGACCCTTCCCTTTTTCTTACGTTCATTAATGACCTTCCTTTCACTTGATGGGACTAACGCGCTACACACGGATAAAAACCGGCAACTGGAACGATGGACACAGGACAAGCTCCCTATTGTGCAAATCACAAATGTTCACCTTACTTTGAACGGACTTCAGTTTTAGCTCGTGCAAGGAACAAGAAAGAAAATAAAAGAATCATTTGAGATATGGGAGGCCGGTGAAGACGAGTGCTCAAGCACACCCTCGGTGAGGAGTTAGAACTAATCAAAAAACGAAGGAGCGTGCGACACAGCCAGTGGCAATGAATTGATTGTTTTGAGCATGTGCATGAAATGCATTTATGTGCCGTCGTACCAGAATAAATTTTTGTTGTTAGTGCGCGTGTTCTGTGTCCGTCGTTTCAGATGTCGGTTTTTGCCCATGTACGCGCGTTATTCCCATCAAATGTACAACCAACTAGCCCACATTGCTGCCTTGCTTCTTTTCACGGCTTCATTTAACTTGTCTTCATTGATTGCTATATGGACTGCCATATCACTATCAATATCAACATTCCAACACTCCAGAACAACCGTTTCTGTGATCGAAAATGGCCTATTTGGCAAGGTTAATAGGATTGCAGTTTTTACTGTCAGCCATACCCGTCTTCATTAAGAGCTGATGTGGGTCAGTATTTCCTTTGTGCTTTTATCCTACCCTGTTTAAAGCGAGGCAACACAGATACTTCCATTGTGAGATGTGGTTAAAATGCTAGGTGCGTGTGTTTACGCATGTGACTGTTATGTGCGTGTGTCATTTTATCCTTATCCTCATCTGAAATGGCCAGCCAGGTATGTTATGGGGCCAGCATTTACAGTGTTTATAAAAGGGTGGCTCCATCTCCTCTATAATAAAGCTAAATTTCACATACAGATCTTTCATCATGAATGGAGTCAGATTACAGTTGCTGTGAATTCTGTGTGTGAATGGGATTTTCTTACATTGACGGCAGTGAAACGCATGGAAAGGCGCAAACCAGTACTCAATATTAATTTATTTATAGAGTTACTATCTTCCTTACATTAGTAACAAGAGTTTTCATATAAGGCCTTAAGAAGGATTGTCATTTTGGTGCATTATTTTGAAAAAAGAGGCCACAAAACAAGACATTTGTTTGCCTAATACACGCAGCCCTTCAAAGACTATTTAAATTCACATACACGCTCTGTATGAAGCCGAAAAGTAGGCATAGCCTAGGCAAAGATCTTCAAGCAGTTAGGTTTACGACTAAGTCATTTTAACGTAAGGTATGCCTAAAGGGAACATCGCCAGTTTTTAAACTAAAGTGGCAATGAAATAAGCTTTACTTTGCAGAAGATGTTGCTAATAACAACAGCTAGCACGGCAAAAATTTTATACATGAGAAGTTGTGCAGAAAATGCTCACTTTTATCTGCTGTTCTGTGAACCAGAATCACTGTTACGATCCCTCATTTTTTTCTGCTCAGAAAAGAGTCTTAAACATTACTGTAAAGCTATATGAGAGGATATACGCATGTATGCCCTGCACACACTTAAATGCTTATTTTTTATTTCAGTGTGTTTTGCAACAACACAGCTTTCACCTTGTAAATATATATCATGTTATGTTTACACTGAAGGTAAAAGGCATATATGGCCTTTTACTAGGTACTAAGCAATCACCTTGTTTTAATTCACATGGACACTTGCAGAATTTTTTGGAGTTGTACATGTAGCATGCCAGCTTCTTTCTCTGTATGTCCCCATTGACTGGCTCTGAGCACAACACTACAGGCTTGTTTGCACTGCTGCATTCTAGCTTGTGCAATTGTCATTGCAATATAAGCTAAGGAATGACTGCTAAAATAAAACTAGTCGCCCGCTGTCACTGCAAAAAACAAAGCTGTGCATTTCAGCACAGTGATAGATAGATGGCTTAGCCCTTTTAGTTGTCACCACCACACTGTGCTATTTCAATTTTGCCTTTTATAACGGACCGAATAACATTACAGAAAGAAAGTAGTACTGTTGCACGGCCACTCTTCTGTGAAATACACAACTGCTGCAGTTACAACTGATTTTATATATTCCAAATTACTGGGAATGTCATAATTTTCTTGTGTATTTGAGTTCGTATTCGACAGCGTAGTACAAAAATATTGAATTTTTAATACATGCACAATTCAGATACACACTACATATATCGACGAATAGATAAGTGTCTTTTGCAATAAGAGTTAAGTGGCGGAGACAGCAAGGAGGCCTGTTTACATGACATTGTTACTGTCAACTAAAGTTTGCATGGATTAATGGAAAAGCTACAAAATAAAGGCAATTAATATACACGTAAAAAGACTGCAGTGTGCTTGTTCTAATAACTGATGATTTAACCTGTGTCTCGTCTCAGCTATGTGACTTTCCCTCTTATAAATACAAACGATCGAATATGTACTGCTAACCTATAGCTTGTTCTAGTCCCGTATCCTTGGTTCCGAGGATTCGTGATACGAATCGCGTCGTCGTTCTGAAATCGTTATTTCATGCTAGGGTATAGCGTAACTTTCAATGGAGGCACTCTTCAAACTAATATTAGGAGGCAAAAACCTTAGATCGGAGATAGAACGGTTGCATATACGAGTGGTCTTCAGCGGAGTCTAGCCGACTACCGGTCGAACGAGTTGTGTCACGATCGCGGTGTGATGCCTTGTTTCACTTTATGAAGTAGAAATAGTTTAAACCTTAATCGTTTCCCGCGACGCTGTTTTAGAACCTCGCCCGCGGTGTTGCCAAGTTTGTTGCGACTTCGTTCGTGGACGTCAGAATCGGCCGCGTCGAGATCCATGGCTATCACAGCCGATCGCGGTTTTACCTGAAAAATCTCACAGCTAAACATGTCTCGGATGAGCCACCATATCAATGTGTGTGTATTCGTACGACAAGATATCTTCGTGTTTTGCTACGGCACATGCCTGTGCTGCCGCACGGGCGGCACCGACGAGCGCGCCAATCAGAACGCCGGAGTCGTCCGCTCGGTCGCATGCAGCTAACTTGATCGTACAACACCACATCCGCAACGCACCCTCACGCGGCTGTGCGTATGGTCGGAAGGACGCGTGCGCATGGGGAAAAAAAGTGATCGTAGAGCGCCCCTTAATTACACACTGGTCGAAATCAAAAAAGCAAAAAATGGGCTTGGGCAGGGCGTGTAATGCGAAGGCAAGATAGGGTAACGGAGTGTATCCCGAGAGAAGACAAGCGTAGCAGGAGGTGACAGAATGTAAGGTGGCGGATGCGAAGAAGTTTGCGGGGATAGGGTGGCCACAGCTGACAAAGGAGGGGGTTAATTGGCTACAGGCGCATTTGGTGTGATGAGTGATGATGAAGCAGTTGATGTCTGCCTGGCATGTCACTTAGCCATCAAGAAAGATTCCAGTGCGATAACCTGTTCTGATTGTGTCTTCACCTACCATGATGGAAATTGCTCAGGGGTGGGAGAGGCAACCGTTAAGGCCAAACCTGACAAAGGAAAGTCATGGCTGTGTCCTACATGCAAAGCCTCGAAATTAAGAGGTAGCCAGAACTCTGGAAAGGCTAACATTGTGGTGAGGCTAGCCAATATGAACAGGAAAATTGGTGCTCTTCTCCCCCTCCTGAGTAAAATCGAGGAACGTATGACTATGAAAGAAACTGTGGAAGAAATTGAAAAGAACGTCAAGTTCTTATCCGATAAATATGAAAACATCACAGGGCTTGTGTCCGCTCAGCAAAAAGAGATAACTTAGGGAAAGGGTGGACAAAGTCGAATCGGAAACATCGCTTCAAGAAATTAAAATACTGAATAGAGAGATAAACGACATGGATCAGTATAGCCGCAGGCAGAACCTGGAAATTCATGGCTTGGAACATACCGAAGATGAAAATTTGCTAACAAAAGTCAACGGTATCGCACGGAAACTAGAAATTCCGGAAGTGACAGCACGAGACGTTGAGGCAATTCACAGACTTCCTTGCAAACCTAACAAGGTTCCTCAGGTGCTAGTGCAGTTTTCTTCGCGTACACTTAAGGACCAATGGAATGATAAACGATCACTCTTGAGAACGAAGGTACCGGGTATCAGACTGTTTGACAACATGAGCCCGCAAAACAAGAGGCTCTTTTGGCTGGCGAAAACCAGGTCAACCGAGAAGTCGTATGAATTTACATGGCAGAGGAATGGTAGAATCTACGTTAGAAAAAAATCAGGTGAGCTCGCCATCCAGATAAAGACCGAGGATGATCTCAGCAAGATTACCTGAATGACGCAAATTTCCTGTTAACGCCTTCGACCGATGTCACCGTCTTCCCGAAACGTGACTACTATGACGGACAGGCATTAGCTAATACTCTCGTCAACCTGCACCCATTGAGTAGATACTTATCAATTTTTCATCTCAACTCGCAAAGTTTGCATAGTAAACAGCTAGAAGTAACCAGCTACTTACCATCACTGCAACATGAATTCAGCATTCTTGCATTCACAGAAACGTGGTTTACTGATTCACATGATGCTATACAGTTTGAGGGGTACAGATGTGAAGCTCTCTTCCGCGACAACCAAAGGGGTGGCGGCGTCGCACTATACGTTAGAAACAATTTCAGTTATGCAGTCTTGCAAGAGTACTCTGTTATCTCCGTTGACTACGAAGTGTTGGCAATTAGAACTCAAGGTTTTATTATTGCTGTGTTTTACCTCCCTCCTTCCGGGTCCCATCTCGCATTCTTCAATTTCTTTCAACATTTCTTGGAGTTTGCTGCATCCACTGATTTCCCCGTGATTATTGTGGGAGACTTTAACATTAATGTGCTGTCTAGTGATTCATCATCAATTACTCTACTTGAAACAGCACATTCAGCTGGGCTGAAAATGTTTTTGATACGCCCACTCGTGTGACTGCCAAAAGTGAAACACTCATTGACATGTGCTTTACCAGCTGTTTAGAAGACGTCTACGCCGGCGTCCTAGCAACAGGTATTGGCGACCACATGCCTTTTTTCTGTTTCCACCCTGTTAAAAACCAATGTCCAAGTTCTCGATTTCAGCTTCCTAGACGTCACATTAGCGAACTTGGCATTATTCAGCTCCGTAACATGCTGTCAAGTACAGACTGGGGCGAAGTCTTAAACACTAGAAATGCCAACGATGAGTACAATATTTCTCTTGATAAAATGATTAAACTCTATGATATATCGTTTCCAGTTCAGAAGGTCCTTAAATGCCGCAAGGCTAGAAAACCATGGATTACAAGATAACTTTTGCAACGAATCAAGGACCGTGACAAATTATTTCAGGAGTTTATCAGGACGAAAGATATAAATAAATTCCTACAATATAAGAAAATCACAATCAAGCTTAGCACTGCTCTCAAGAAAGCCCGCTCACAGTATTATGTCAACAAGTTCACGGCAGTTCTCGGTTGCCCTGACAAAGCCTGGCCTCTAATGAAATCACTTTTATCGCAGAATGCGCACACTGTCCCACAAGAACTCACAATTGATGACGTTGCATATTCAGGTTTCACCTTAGCTGAAAAATTCAATACCCATTTTTTAATGTCGGGCATTTCCCATTGTTGTGAGAGCGTCCACTCTGAATTGTACTTTGATGGTCGATTGGCAGACTCAATATTTTTCTCCCCGACTACACCCTACGAAGTTGAAACCGTCGTAAAAGGTCTCAAGGCCAACTGTGCAAGCGGATATGATGAAATAGCCGTTCAGCCAGTGAAAACGGTAGCTAACCTTCTAAGCGTAGCTCTTTCACACATCTGCAACTGCATCCTGCGCGATGGTGTGTTTCCGGAAAGAATGAAAATCGCCCGCGTCTGCGCGGTGCACAAAGGAGGTGACACGAATATTCTGGGAAACTACCGTCCTATATCTATACTTCCTGTATTTTCAAAGATAGCAGAACACGTAATCAGCAAAAAATTGGGTAGCTTTTTATTCAGCAAGGACGTTATCAAACGCCAGCAGTACGGATTCCAGAAAGGTAAATCGGTTGAATCTGCTCTGTTAAACATAAAAGAAAAAATAATTTCTAACATAGAACATAGACTTTACACTGTAGGCATATTCTTAGACTTCAAAAAGGCCTTCGACTCCATAAAACATGACATTCTTTTCCATAAACTTGAAAGATATGGTATTCGTGGCAGTGCGCTTCGTTTAATCAAGAGTTATTTGCAGAATCGTCTCCAGTACGTAGGATTTGGGACCGTAAAATCAAGTCTGCAAATTATAAAATACGGCGTGCCACAGGGTTCAATTTTAGGACCTTTACTGTTTCTTGTGTACATAAATGATATTGTGATGATACCTCAGACGCTAAATATTATCTTGTACGCAGATGATACAAATGTATTTTTTAGTGGATGCGATCTTTTGAATGTAATGAATATGGCAAATGAGAGACTTCGAGTTCTTGAAACCTGGTTATCATCAAACAAATTAACCCTTAACGTAGAAAAAAACCAGTTACGTAATATTTAGAGCGAGGAATAAGGCAATAGACAGTAGTGTAAAGTTAACTTTTCAGGACCTTCATATAACTAGAGTGGATGTGCAAAAATTCTTGGGAGTGTATTTCCATGAACACATGAGCTGGGCACATCATGCACCAAAACTGCGCATAAATGCTTCAAGAACCATTGGCTTCCTCAGAAAGTTAAGGCTTATTCTTCCTTCATGGTTTAAACAGAAACTATATTACGCGATGATCTTCTCCCGTTTATACTACTGCATTTTAGTGTGGGGCAGCACAGGTAAGAGCAATCTTGAAAAACTGCATGTTCTGCAAAAGAAATACATTCGGTTTATAGAAAACAAATCGCGATATGAACATGCGTCCCCACTGTTTCCTAAATATAAAATTTTGCCTGTTACGAACGTTTACCAGCAAAGCATGGCGAATTACCTGTATCATAAAATAAAATCCCATGGCACAAGCTTTGTTAACAGATACAAACGACCAGACTGTGGTTATGCTTTGAGAGATGAAAAATACGTGAAACAAGGGGCTAGAACTAGGTACGGAGAACAATCAATAGATTATCAGCTACCATTGTTACTAAACACATTTCCAGAAATAGTTACCATCGCATCCGAGAGCAAAACACGCTACTCCTTTAAAAGGCGAGTGAAAGAAGTTCTATTGCGAAATGCCGCATAGTAACACCAAGTATGGCCACCAAACTATGCCATGAGGGCGTTGTTCACAGTTCCGAAGTGCAACAGGCACACTTGTAAGAAAGAAGCAAAAAAGGCCACCAAAACGATTTGGCTGATATCGCAAATTAACACGGAACCACGTCTCGCTTTCACTTGCAGTCTTGTTACTAATCCATACCGTTATCACCTGTGCAAACCAAACCCTCTTTATTTATGCTGCCTGTCGGCGTTGTCAAAGAAAATGTGCAATTGTATTGTTGGTTGTCCGTTTTTTTCGTGCAGATATACTGCTTTGCCTGCATTACTTATTTTTTTTTTCAAAACTTGTCGCGTTTGGCTGTCCATTATATTTTCCTTTTCGAAACTTGTCGTGTTTGATCTTCTGTAAAACTGATGTCAGACAGTTCTGTTTATCGTCATCTGGAATCTACTGCCACTGTACGCTGCCGCGCTGCGCACGTGAAGGTCACGAGGCCATGTCAGGCGCCATATGACGCCTTTTGCCTCGGGAACCTCAGCAGATGTAATCACGAAATGAATCCTATATGTACTGCAATTCTGCTGAAAAATAAAAATACTACCACCACTACTACTAGATATGGTATTTAGATGCCTTTGTCCTGCAGTGGGCTTAGTCAGGCTGATGATGGTGACTGTAGCCGGTGCTAAATAGCCATCAAACATGGACATACCTGCGGAAAATACTTACGCTTTTGGGATAAAAACGAATTAAAAATGAATGCGTTGTTTTTTATCGGTGCTTATCAGTTTCAAGCGATAGGCCCAACCCCTTAGCTGTAAACCACGGTGGAAGATGCTGTAAACCAATTCTTCCACCCTGCTGTAAACCAAGCGTCAAGCGTCACCAGCGTGGGTGGGCGTAACTGCTTTCATTTTCCGCGCCATGCTGCATGATGTGACCGTGAACTTTTGTCTGTGAAATGTATGGCACAAGCTTGCTGATGTTTTCGGCCAGCGCGTATGCGGACATCGTCTCTATAGCACGTTTTCGCTTTGTTCATCCCGCCGCATGCTGGTGGGCTGTCGCCTTCCATCTACGTGCGGCGTTCGATATGCGTTTTGAATTATTTTGCCGTGTTCACACAGGCGGTGGAATCCCTTAAGTGAGGGCGACTGCGCACACGTAACGCCTTGGAGGCGCCGCACCGAGACGCAACTTCCGGTTTTCCTCTGGCGGAGGAGCCGGAGATTCGGCATCGTCGGAGATTCGGAGCCGGCATCGCCGTGCAAGGAGCCTACGTGGCTCCGGGAACGTCCACAGAAGAGACCATAGACGTAGTCGCCACGTGTGTTCCAGCCTACGGATCGGTTCCAGAGCTGTGCCTAACTATCAGATATTTTAACCGCAAGGAAGACGGATTCAGCGAGCAGATGAAGCGAAACTTTTGACTTTGACTTAGTCTGGGATCCTCACGTTCAGACTACAAGTGGGGAACCGCGATTGACCTGGCCTATCAACGAGAAACCTTCAAATCTACATTCTACCTGGCCAAGATTGAAACGGCAGCAAACTACTTTTACAGACCACCGAACAGTCTTCGTCTTTATCAAAACAATTAATGAATAAACATGTGCATGACATACCTACCGATTCGCAACAGTGTCTTTAATTGCTTAAGCGGCAGAGACAAACATACACGAGCTCTCTCAGATAAACCAAGCTTCCCGACCACAGCCAAACCTAGACAGGCTCTCTGAGATAAACCAAGGTAAACCATGCCAAATGTACCTTTCGCTACGTACATCCTGCTCTAGCTGAGCTAAGCCACTGCTGATTTTTTGACAAAATTATCGAACGTCATATCTGTGTCATGGCGCCGAAGATTGTCAGGTTCATCGAAGTTTACATTGTATTTGCTGAAACGAGCATTCACTCGCGTCGTAGGCGCACTAAAGGTGTCTAAGTAAACAGCATTCGGTTTAAACTTCACTTTTGAGATCCCCGAAGGTAATGCATTATAATTTCTCGACCTACGCCTTAAATTTCTGGACTACCATGTTTGATGGGGACGCCACACGAGGACAGTCAAACCACTGCTGCACTTCTCAGGGCACTGTCAACTTGTCAAGACTGGCATCGTCCAGTCATGCATAACAGCAACATTATTTAAGTCGTGTTATCATGCGAAGGCTAGTGTCGGAGCACAGGTCTGCCGGCTGTAAAACGCTGGCTATCATTGTTACATCATTTCCTGGGCATGCGAAAAGATGACTAGGATGGTAAAAAAATGCCTGTGGACAATCCAAACATTCCTCTGAGGATGGGCAGCGGAGAAAACATTCATCGAAGGTGGCTGCACGTTACAACGTTGGCGTTGTATTCTCTGCTTCAAACAAGCTCAGTTGAATTTATGGCGTGATAGAAAAAAGGCAGCCGGAAAAGAAACCGCGTGCATGCGCAAAATAAAAAAATGTAGTATGAAAAAAAAAATCGATGGTAGTAAGAGAAACGTGGTATATGAGATCCCTGTGTCGTGTGGTGCTCTGTACATCGGCCAAACTGGCCGTTGCATCAATACGCGACTCACTGAACACTGCAGAGCAATGGAAAATGACAAAGGCACTCACCTTGAATGTCATGTGCAAAACACTGGGAAACAGATAAAACCTATGAAACCCGCCTGGACCGAACATCTTTAACCTTCACACATGAGGATCAGAAGTCTCGGGAGATTATGGAAGCTCATTACATACCAGTGACAGATCATTGTGTCCGCGATCCATCCGTTGCACTGACGAGGAAAGAGATTTACTTTTTAGATCGTAATAGGAAATATTTGTTTTTTATTTTAGTTCCCATCTTTCTTTGGCTTGTTTTCGTTGCTCCGTATTTAAAATACCGAGCGTGTGAGTAAACGCCTGTGTTGATAGCAAGCGCTCGTCACGTGTGCCTTCGAGTCTCTCGTCCCCCTATTTTGCGCTGTCCTTCCATCAAAACCATCCTTTTTTTTGGCCGTTGCTCCCTACTATGACCAGAGTACCTGCAACTGCGACGTCCCTCTCGGCTCCCGTGGCTGCCTCCGGGAGGCTATACAACGCGCATTCCTCCGAGCCTGGGTTCCCGGTGTGAACACAGCTTGACGAGTCACGTCCCTGCGTTCCACCCGACAAAGGCTGCATGATGCGCGAAGTTCGTGCTGCACGCAGGAGGTGGTCACGTGATCAAGTGCACCAAGCGCCATTTGTCATTTTGTCTTGACGGTGTCAGGCCGGCTATGCATTGCTACACAGTGGCAAAGAAAATCGAGGTCATCTAGTGGCGTCGAGTAAATGGGAAATACGTACACCAGACGTCTCGGCACTCCAAGTGCGGCCAGAAACGGATACGGGAATGGGACAGGAATTTTTACAGTTTGCTAGAGCGAAACTACAGGAACGCCAAACTTCGGTGAAAGCTAAGTAACGGCGCGCCGGTGTTCAGTGAATGTGTGGACGATGCGCTGATTGAGTGGTTTGAGCGCCAAAGAAGCACAAGACGCGCAGTTAGCAACGGGCTTCTTCCTGGAGGAGCTTTAAGAAATCTTTGTTCTAATAAAGCTCACGCCCCCAAAGATGAATACAACTTGAAATCAATGTGCATTTTTTTTTCTAACGGGGAAATTTTGTCGTCGCCGTCTTCATTTCGGTGCCGTTCAGGGATAGCGCCCCCCTCCAATTTACCAATAATTCCGACTTGCATTTTTTTCTTTTTTTTTGGGTGGGGGGGGGGGGTGGCGGCGCTTGTTCCGAATTTTACGGTAGTCACATGGAGGAAGGAAAAGGAAGAGAGGCACCGGCTATCCTATAGCTGCTTTGAAGAGAACGTGTCGGAAGTGATGTGCTTTTTCACAAGGAGCACTGGTATTTTTGTCAATGGAGAATACAGCAAGTTTGACAGAAATTGCCATCGTAGCAGCTATCCCGAAATGCTTGGTCGATGCTCCGGCGTTGCTGCAGCAGTGGAGAGGCTAGTCGCGTTCGGCTTCCTGACTGATGGAGCCCTCACTTTGGGCTTAAGCAAAGGTGTCGTACGTGTCTCTGCTAACTTGTTTCTTTCCTCCATACCTAGTCAAAAAAAGAAAAAAAGCGAGAAAGTCAGCCGCTCGTGAGAGCCTGCGGCGCGTTTTAATGACGAGGATTGGGTCTCAACTGTCACATAGGGCTGACTTTGGCGCTACCAGAGAAAGAAAGAAGGGGAACTGTTTCAAGAAAGTTTGGTATCAGGAGTCCAGCCTAGTGGCTGTTTTTTCTTACCGCGATGGTGCGACTGTCGCAATGAGATTCCTTGTTCTTTGACGCCGCCACCAAAATGCTCATTGTCGGTAGTTTTTGTGAGGCCTTTGGAGCGAACTGCAGCGGCCATTCATTTTTTATTCAAGCACTGCTAAGAACGACACACTTGCCCACTTTTTTCATTTCTTACAGCCGTCTCCGGTGAAGGCGGTGGTGGCAACAGCGTTCGCAGCAGGCCACCACTGCCGACGCTGCGCAGCCGGCCAGCAGGGCGGCAAAGGCCACGGCGAAGCGCAGCAGCGAGAAGGCCGCCACGGCGCGGCTTCCACCGGCCCCAGGCGTCGCCGCGGCGTCCCGAGACAGCCCGCGCAGTCGTCGCAAGCGCTGGGAGGCGCTCACGTTGCGGACATCGGTGAGGCGCTCGTGCCAGAGCGTGTGGCCCGCTTCGAAGACGCGTGACGTCAGTCGGCGCATGTGCTCGGCGTACGGCCAACCCACGGGCGCGACCGGCGCCCCGAAAAAGGTCACCAGGGAGTCCCTGCGGCGAAGGGAGCACCGTGACGCGGGTGCAGAAGCATAGGGGGCGATTGATTTCGTACGGTACCATTTAGAGCCTTCAGCGTGGCGGCGCCGCCACGCTGTCACATGTTTTGTCACGTGGTGCAGATCAGCTGCCGGCGGCGCGGCGCAGTGGCTGATCACGTGGTTCGTCACGTGGTTGGTTACGTGACCAAGTTCCACTCGGCCAGCTGTAGCTATCGCGTCACTCCAGGTTTAACGAGAGCTAAACCACCGCCAATTTTTAGCACTGTTTTCACCGCGCCCAAATGCTACCAGACACATTGGTAAGCTAACCGCGTCTTTGTTAATTTCGGAGCAGAATGACAAAATAAACAACCCCAGGCCACCGCAGGAGGCTTATGCGTCCTCATTTACCCACCCCTCTAGGGCACGTTCGGCATTACTACCCGTCACTTACCCACCCCTTTGTGTATCGTTTGTCACTACTACCCGCTGCGATGACTCGATGGTTAGGGCGCTCGGGTACTAAGCCGGAGCACCCGGGTTAGAACCCGGCCGCGGCGGTCGCGTTTTGATGGAGGCGAAATGCAAAAGGCGCCCGTGTGCTGTGCGGTGTCATCATCATCATCATCATCATCATCATCAGCCTTACTACACCCACTGCAGGGCAAAGGCCTCTCCCATGTCTCTCAAATTAACCCTATCCTTTGCCAGCTGCATCCACCCTTTGCCTGCAAACTTCTTAATCTCATCCGCCCACCTAACCTTCTGCCGCCCCCTGCTCCGCTTACTTTCTCTTGGAATCCACTCCGTTACCCTTAAGGACCAGCGGTTATCTTGCCTTCGCATTACATGCCCTGCCCAAGCCCATTTCTTTCTCTTGATTTCGACTAGGATGTCATTAACCCGTGTTTGTTCCCTCACCCACTCTGCCCGCTTTCGATCTCTTAACGTTACACCTATCATTTTTCTTTCCATGGCTCGCTGCGTTGTCCTTCACTTAAGCTGAACTCTTTTCGTTAGCCTCCACGTTTCTGCCCCGTAGGTGAGTAACGGTAAGATTATGCTGTTGTACACTTTCCTCTTGAGGGAAATTGGTAAACTGCCACTCATGATCTGCGAGAATTTGCCAAATGCGCTCCACCCCATTCTTATCCTTCTAGTTATCTCCCTCTCATGATCCGGATCAGCTGTCACTACCTGCCCTAAGTAGACGTATTCCGTCACAATTTCTAGGCTCTCGCTGCCAATTGTGAACTGCTGTTCCCTTGCTAGGCTGTTGAACATTACCTTGGTTTTCTGCATGTTAATTTTTAGACCCATCGATCTGCTCTGCCTGTCTGACTCATTGATCATAATTTGCAGTTCACCTCCTGAGTGACTCAGCAAGGCAATATCATCAGCAAATCGCAGATTATTTAGGTATTCTCCATTTATTCGTATTCCCAACTCTTTCCAATTCAGGCCTCGAAATACCTCCTGTAAACATGCGGTGAACAGCATTGGCGAGATCGTGTCTCCTTGCCTGACGCCCTTTCTTATTGGAATCTTATTGCTGACTTTATGGAGGACTATATTAGCTGTGCAGTTGCTATATATATCTTCCAGTATTTTGACATAAGGCTCTTCTACCCCCTGATTACGCAATGCCTGTATGACTGCTGAGGTTTCCACTGAGTCGAATGCTTTCTCGTAATCAATGAAAGCTATATATAGAGGTTGGTTATATTCTGCGCATTTCTCTATCACCTGATTGAAAGTGTGAATATGATCTATTGTGGAATATCCTTTACGAAAGCCTGCCTGATCATTTGGTTGATTAAAGTCTAATGTTGCCCTGACTCTATTAGCGATTACGTTAGTAAATACTTTGTAGGCAACGGATAGTAAGCTGATCGGCCTGTAATTTTTCAAGTCCTTGGCGTCTCCCTTCTTATGAATTAAGATAATGTTTGCATTCTTCCAAGCTTCTGGTACAGTCGAGGTTAAAAGGCATTGCGTATACAGGGTGGCTAGTTTTTCTAGCACGATGTCACCTCCATCCTTCAACATATCTGCTCACTTACGTGCACGTTAAAGGGCTCCGGTGGTCAAAATTTTTCTGGAGACCTCCACTACGGCACCTCTTTCGAACACACACACACACACACACACACACACACACACACACACACACACACACACACACACACACACACACACACACACACACACACACACACACACACACACACACACACACACACACACACACACACACACACACACACACACACACACACACACACACACACACACACACACACACACACACACACACACACACACACACACACACACACACACACACACACACACACACACACACACACACACACACACACACACACACACACACACACACACACACACACACACACACACACACACACACACACACACACACACACACACACACACACACACACACACACACACACACACACACACACACACACACACACACACACACACACACACACACACACACACACACACACACACACACACACACACACACACACACACACACACACACACACACACACACACACACACACACACACACACACACACACACACACACACACACACACACACACACACACACACACACACACACACACACACACACACACACACACACACACACACACACACACACACACACACACACACACACACACACACACACACACACACACACACACACACACACACACACACACACACACACACACACACACACACACACACACACACACACACACACACACACACACACACACACACACACACACACACACACACACACACACACACACACACACACACACACACACACACACACACACACACACACACACACACACACACACACACACACACACACACACACACACACACACACACACACACACACACACACACACACACACAGAGGAAAACTGATAGGCAATAAAATCGATTAATGTGACAGAGTATGCGTATATAACAGCTGTATCTTACCGGTACTCATCTACGGGGCAGAAACGTGTAGGCTAACGAAAAGGATTCAGCTCAAGTTAGGGGAAATGCAGTGAGCTATGGAAAGAGAAATGATAGGTGTAACGTTAAGATACCGGAAGTGGGCGGAGTGGGTGAGGGAGCAAACGCGGGTTAATGACATGCTCGTTGAAATCAAGAGGAAGAAATTAGATTGGGCAGGCCATATAATAGGCCATATAAGGGTAACGGAGTGGATTCCAAGAGAAGGGAATCATAGCAGGGGGCGGCAGAAAGTTAGGTGGGCGGATGAGATTGAGAAGTTTGCGAGGATATCGTAGCCGCAGCTGGCACAGGACAATGTGATTGCAGAGACATGGGAGATGCCGTTGCCTTGCAGTGGGCGTAGTCAGGCTGCTGATTAAGGTTAACAGACGAACTCAGAGGAGAGGTATATCCTTCATATCCTTTTAAACGAACACTCGCCAAAGTCATAAAGGAAAAAAATAACCGTAAGAGAATTGACGTTTCGGCACCACTACGGGTGCGTTGTTCACAATGGGATGAAAAACGAGACGGGCTGCTGCTTATGTAGGGAAAACGTTGCGTATCGTGCGGATGTATATCTCGGGTACATTGCCCTGCGTCCTGTTAATCGCTTGGCTGGTCATTTGTATGTCAAGGGATTCCTTGAGCAGACGAGTAGATAATGATTTTTCTTTCTCAAGTATGCGCGTGGAATCCCAGTCAATCAAGTGGCCCGTGTTTTGCTGGTGTTCGGCGAGAGCGTTATAAGTCACTTTTTTGTTTTTGACGTCACACTGGTGTTCTTTAAATCGTCTCCTGAAGTCCCCTGTTTCGCCTATATAGGCTGCACCGCATTCTTTGCAAGGAATTTTGTAAACTACCCCAGGGTAGCTGGTTTTTTCAAGCGGGTACTTTGCTCGTACCAAATGGTTTCTGAGCTTGCTGGGCTTGCTGAGCTTGCTGAGAGGAGAGGTCATGGATTTCGAAACATACGCTAGTTGATGAAATAAAGAAGAGAAAATTCTGAAACAGCGTGTTGGCTCTCTTCCGCAGGCCAGGTATATGACTGGTGTCAAATCTTTCCTTAGTAATTATGTTGGCCTTGTACTGCTGCGTTGCCCATGTAGGTTCAAGCGCTCTGTTGCAAGTTTCTTATGCATTTTCGTGGCCCTCCTTTTGCAGTCTGGTGACACTGAACAAAACACAGGGCCTTATTCTCCTTGAAGAAAGCAGTTTGATATTCAAACTCCCAGCCCTACTGAGGGTGACACACCGCGAGTGACACGCCAAGAATGCTTGGTTTATGGTTTATGGGGGTTTAACGTCCCAAAGCGACTCAGGCTATGAGAGACGCCGTAGTGAAGGGCTCCGTAAATTTCGACCACCTGGGGTTCTTTAACGTGCACTGACATCGCACAGCACACGGGCCTCTAGAATTTCGCCTCCATCGAAATTAGACCGCCGCGGCCGGGATCGAACCCTCGTCTTTCGGGCCAGCAGCCAAGCGCCATAACCACTCAGCCACCGCGGCGGCTTGCCACGAATGCGGCGTGCACGGGAAGAACCGCCCGCCATTGCCGGCGCATACAAGCGTTCGCCGCCGATACCTCTGAAGTCGCGCCCCTGCCCCAGCTGGTAAATCTGAAGCTCTTCTTACGTAGCCTTCAATAAGACGGAGAGTTGAGCGAGTTGTTACGTACTGCTGGGAATAACAGCGCTGAGACGAGTCTTCTTTCTTTGTCCCTCGCCTCAACGCTGTTATTCCCAGCATTACGTAGCCTTCTATTTCCGAGGAATGCCTCGGTGATGTTTTGCAGCTAGCTGGCCCGCTCTGTGTATTAATTGCAAATATAATAAATAGGATACGAGTGTTCCCGCTTTGTTGTCCCTTCCCTTTGTTCCCTCGAGCACGAACCCCTCCGCGGAGTGGAGTGGGAGTGCTGAGAGGAAGACTGGTTCCCTACATTTCCACAACTTATAGTGACACACCTGGTCTCGCTGATCACGAGCTTATTTTATTGCTTCTTGAAGGTTAGAAAGAAATCATCAAGCGCGAGAATGATTTTAATACAGTGCAAGTGGCGTTAACAGATACGTTATCACTGTAAAACACCCGGCTTGGTTCTCTTGAGTCGCCACTTGGACAACTAAAGTCTTGTCAAATGCAAGCAGCTGCTGTCGAATCCAAAGTAAATGATATCGAAAAGGCCATGACGACATAGCTGGCATAGTCGATTAACTCGAGAATCGCAGCCGGCAGAATAACATCATTATTTACGGTTTTGAAGAGCCTCCTGATAACTTTTTTAAAAGATAAGCTCATGATAACGGTTTCTAGAATGGAGTGGTGCCACAAGTCCAGGAACGAACAGACCATCCAGATCCACGCAGTTATCATACGATTAGTCGATTACCTACCGGGAGAAGTTGCACATAATAAATTGGCCGAACCGGAAAGGTTCCAAACAATACTTGACGGTGGACGTTTCTGAAAGGGTGCGTGAGTTTAGGAAGAAGCTATGGCTTAGCCTTCCTAAAACAGAGGAAGAAAAACTTTTAAGGTTGTTCTCGATAAGCTCTCGGTTAACAGACAGTTTTAAACTTGTAGCGAGCATAAGGAAGATAAAAGTAACTGTTTTAAATTGTGTTTACACGTGACAGCCACAAGAATGTCACCTTATAGGACTAATGTATGTAAACTGTTGGAGTGAAGCTAATGAAAACCTTGATCTTGAACACCTCGTCTCAGTATATGAACCTGACCTAATTGCTCTGAGAGAAACATGGCTTCAGGACGGCATCTATGACAGTGAATTTTCACCTCGTGGTTTTGGTGTTTATCAGAAGGATCGCAGTAATATAGGAGGAGGGGTTGCACTGTTTTTTAAAAATAACGTGAAAATATAGAGAATGAGTAATGCATCCTGCGTTGGAGCCATGTTCTGTAGGATGTGCTACGATAATCACAGTGTTGTCATCGGCGTAGAGTACAGGCCACTAGGCTACCATCTGCAAATATTAGAAAACCTCAAGAGCTATGCCGCGTCTAAAACAAGTGACAATAGTAAGCGTATTATTTCTGGAGATTTTAACCTGCCCGGTATCAAGTAGTCTTCTTTTTGATCAGCTGACAGCGATACTTCCAATAATGAGGAGCTTATTGATAGTGTAAGACTGTACACGGGCTTTAGAATCTTCAGAGGCTGGCGCTCAACGAAGAAGACGACGAGAAGCGCCGAACATTGCGAAGTTCGAGCGCCGAACACTTCGAAGCTCGAGCGCCGAACGCTCGGTCGCTCGTGCGTGCTCTGGACTGAACGCGGTCTCTGTTCTGTGCCTGGACGGTTCGGCTGGTTGTTCGTGACGCTGTGCTTATTACTGTGCTGTGCTCTTATTACTGTGCTGTGCTGTGGTTTGCTCTGTGTGCTGTATTTGTAGTGTGCTGTGTTCTTATTACAAGTGGTGGAGGTGCCAACGATCCCTCGCCCTGGAGCTTCGCAATGTTCGGCGCTTTAGAATCTTCAGAGTCTGGCGCTCAACGAAGAAGACGACGAGAAGACGCCTACGCCTGCGCCGTCGCTCACTCCCAACCTACAGCGTGCTATTGAGGAGCAGGTCGCTGAAGTCCTGCCACCTCCTCCTCAGCCACCCCTGATCGCGGCTCCTCTTACGTACGCCGATGCCGTGGTGCGGTCGCGGCCCTCCCCTGCTGCCCCTGTCTACAGGCCACCTACCCAACAGTTAGAACCCCAGCGACCTGCAACCCCACCTTACCGTCCGGTTTCCCGCCCCCGATCACAGCCGCAGCCACTCAACCCCTGGCGCACACAAGACAACCGCCCTATTTCCTACGCCTGTGGCGTGGCTGGTCACGTGGCTCGTTTGTGTCGCAGTCGTGACCACCGTCCCTACGATTATAGGCGTGAGCCGACGTACGACCTTCCGCCGTCGTCCTCGCCTGCGTCACACTTGCCGCCTCCGGATTCTTCTTCTCCTAGTTACCATCCCCGCTCCCACCGCTCGCCGTCTCCTGGCCGTCTTTCCCGTTCCCCAATGCTCCGTCGCCAACCCGCCGTCCACGCGGAAAACTAACCACCGCAGTTCCGGAGGCAAGAACTGCGTCACCAGCGGCTCACTCAAGACCTGTTTCTGCGCCTGCCAATATTATTACCGTTTTCGTTGAAGGAGTCGCCATCGAAGCACTTGTTGACACTGGCGCAGCCGTTTCGGTTCTCAGTCACACCCTCTGTCGCAGACTCAAAAAAGTGACGACGCCCCTTCCTCCCGTTTCTCTCCGGACGGCCAGCGCTCAGGACATTCGACCGTTAGCCGCCTGCACCGCCCGCATGCTCATCGGGAACGTTCCCTACACAATCGAGTTCATCGTCCTCGCCCGCTCCTCTCACGACGTTATCCTGGGCTGGGACTTCCTCTCCTCACATCACGCCGTTATTGATTGCGCCCGTGCTCAGCTTGACTTGTCGTCCTACAGTGACGCCACCCTGGACGTAACCGGTGCTGCTGCCGCTACTGTGGTCGTCTCAGAGGACACAGACGTTCCACCTTTCTCTTCAGTGCTGGTGCCTCTTTCTTGTGCTGCGTTCTCAGATGCAACAGTGACTTGTACCCCCTCTTTACGATGCGCTGACCAGAAGTCTGTTTTGCTGCCTCATGCTGTGCTGACAATTGTTCGTGGCTCCAGCGCTATTTATGTGGCCTACCCGTTCTCCTGCCCTACCACTTTACTCCGTGGCCAATCGCTTGGTAGCGTTGCCGTTTTCGATCCCGCCTCCGCATACCCCCTCGTCGATAGCGCGGCCGGCCTTCACGTCAGCGCCATTACGCCTGTTCCCATCACGAATCAGTCGTCTGTAGTTATTTTTCACCGTTCCCTCGACGCTGCCCTGACGTCTACCCAACGAGACCAGCTTGTAGCCATTCTGCAGCGTTTTCAAGCTTCGTTTGACTACCAGCAACCTTCCTTGGGCCGCACCACCATCGTTACCCACTGTATTGACACTGGAACACATGCCCCTTTGCGCCAACGTCCGCACCGCATGTCAGTCGCAGGGCGCAGCATCATTGACGCCCAGGTGGCCGACATGCTCCAGCGTCACGTGATACAACCGTCGCACAGCCCGTGGGCATCGCCAGTGGTTCTGGTCAAGAAAAAAGACGGTTTCATCCGTTTCTGAGTGGACTACCGTCGTCTGAATAAGATTACACGCAAGGACGTTTACCCTCTCCCCCGTATCGACGATGCCCTTGACTGCCTGCAGGGCTCTGAGTTCTTTTCTTCATTGGACTTGCGCTCCGGTTACTGGCAGGTGCCGATGGCGGAAGCCGATCGCCCAAAAACTGCATTCGTCACACCCGACGGGCTCTATGAATTTAATGTCATGCCTTTCGGCCTCTGCAATGCACCCGCCACATTCGAGCACATGATGGACAACATACTCTGAGGGCTCAAATGGCACACATGCCTTTGTTATCTAGACGACGTTGTAATCTTTGTCCCGGACTTTCCGTCTCACCTCCAGCGCCTCGAGACTGTTCTTCGCTGCCTGGCCGACGCCGGCCTCCAACTTAATTTGAAAAAGTGCCGCTTCGGAGCTCGGCAGCTCACCATTCTCGGTCATGTCGTATCGAAGGATGGCATTCTCCCGGACCCGGCCAAGTTGCGAGCTCTGGCCGAATTTCCAAAGCCCACTTCTGTAAAAGATCTCCGCAGCTTCGTCGGCCTCTGCTCCTACTTCCGCCGCTTTGTCCGCAATTTTGCCAGTATCGTCGACCCCCTGAACAAGCTCCTTTCCACCCACGACCTTTCGGCCTGGTCGCCAGCCTGTGATGAAGCGTTTACGACACTCCGTTGCCTCCTCACCACTTCACCAATTCTGCGTCACTTCGACCCTCGTTCTCCGACGGAACTCCACACCGATGCCAGTGGCGCCGGCCTCGGTGCCGTATTCGCTCAACGCAAGCAAGGCTTTGACGAATACGTTGTCGCTTACGCTAGCCGGACACTCACAAAAGCTGAAGCCAACTATTCTGTCACCGAGAAGGAGTGTTTAGCCATCCTTTGGGCGATCGTCAAATTTCGCCCCTACCTGTATGGGCGCCCTTTTGACGTTGTCACCGATCACCACGCCCTCTGCTGGCTGTCCTCTTTGAAAGATCCCTCTGGTCGACTGGCGCGTTGGGCTCTGCGACTCCAAGAGTACGACATTCGCGTTATATATCGTTCCGGCCGCAAACATGCCGATGCTGATGCCCTCTCACGTTCCCCTGTACCATCTGAGGCAGCGCCTTGTATATCCGTCCTGTCTTCTTCCAAGTTTGAGTTCGCTGATATGGCTTCCGAGCAACGCTAAGACCCGTGGATCACTTGCCTTTTTGATCTCCTATCTGGCCAATCGTCTCGACCTCCTTCCCGTGCTCTCTGTCGTCAGTCCCACCATTTCGCCATACGAGACGAGCTCCTTTACCGCCGCAACTATCTCCCGGATGGTCGCAAGTGGCTTCTCGTCATTCCGACACATCTGCGCTCCTTCATTTGCTCTTCCTACCACGATGGCCCCCAGTGGGCCCATGCCGGATTCTTGAAGACTTTCACCCGTCTACGACAGCGGTACTACTGGCGTGGGATGGCCCGTTACGTCCGCCAGTTTGTTCAGTCATGCACCATATGCCAGCGACGAAAACATCCACCTCGCCGACCCGCCGCTCCTATGCAGCCGCTGCCTTGCCCAGTAGAGCCCTTCGAGCGTGTTGGCATCGACCTCTACGGCCCTCCTCTTCCCAGCACATGAACCGGGAACCGCTGGATTATCGTTGCCATCGACCACCTTACACGTTACGCTGAAACATCGCCTTTACCATCCGCTACAGCCCACGACATTGCATCCTTCATTCTCCATCGCATCATTCTTCGCCATGTTGCGCCCAAAGAGCTGCTCAGTGATCGAGGTCCTGCCTTCCTCTCAGAAGCTGTAGAAGCTCTCCTTCAGGAATGCAACATTGTTCACCGCACCAGCTCCGCCTACCATCCCCAGACAAATGGTATGGTTGAGCGTTTTAATCGCACCCTCGGCGACATGCTGGCCATGTATGTTGCTTCCGACAATTGTAACTGGGACCGCGTTCTCCCATTTGTCACATACGCTTATAACTCCGCTGCTCAAGCCACCACCGGATTCTCTCCGTACTTTCTCCTGTACGGCCGTGAGCCGTCTTGCACAATGGACACCATTCTACCTTACCGCCCTGATGCTTCCGAATTTCCAACTCTTTCTCAAGCCGCAACTTATGCCGAAGAATGCCGACAGCTTGCCCGGTCATTCACTTCTCACGCCCAGCAACAGCAGAAAAGCACCCGTGATCCCCCTGCACATCCTCCCGCTTACCTTCCTGACTCTGGTCTGGCTCTGCGTACCCTCCTCAGGTCCCGGCCTTTCCTCCAAACTTGTTAGCAAGTACCAGGGACCCTACCTATTCTTCAGCAGACATCCCCCTAATAAATAAATTACCTCATCGAACCCCTTACGCCATCCCCTGATCATCGCCGCCGAGGCTGCGAAATTGTCCACACGACCCGCCTCAAACCTTACTACGACCCCGCCGTCGTCACATCGCCCTAGGCCGCCAGGATGGCGCCCTTTCTCCCGGGGGGAATTGTAAGACTGGACACGGGCTTTAGAATCTTCAGAGGCTGGCGCTCAACGAAGAAGACGACGAGAAGCGCCGAACACTTCGAAGCTCGAGCGCCGAACGCTCGGTCGCTCGTGCGTGCTCTGGACTGAACGCGGTCTCTGTTCTGTGCATGGACGGTTCGGCTGGTTGTTCGTGACGCTGTGCTCTTATTACTGTGGTGTGCTGTGTTTGCTGTATTAGTAGTGTGCTGTGTTCTTATTACAATGGAGCATTTCGTTTTGATCTGGTTAAGTGGTTTGATCTGGTTCTCTGGATACACAAGTGTCAAGGGAAGCAGTAAACGAATCCTAGACCTCTATTTTGTACTAAGTAACATTACCGTGAAAATCTACTGCGAAGTTGTGGAGGGAACTTCTGATCATTCTTCTCTATAAAGGATAAGCAAATAAGCAACCTGTGTAAACAACCCGTGTGGAATTCTTCTCTTCGTCCAATGATGTGTCTATTATAGACATATTAGAGTTAGTCTATGAAGAATTTTACTATAGCGCTAGTAATATTTTGTGTGATGTGAATTCACTTTTGTTAAAATTAGGAACTTGCATGCATGTATTTAACTCTACGTCCCATTCAGAACTAGGAATGTGAACACAGTAAATCTTTGGATTACAACAGAGGTTATTCATTCTGAAGGAAAGTCAATTGGCTTAGAAAGCAGTTAGAGAAACCCAGATGTTTTATTCCGTGATAAACTTTCCCTTTATAGCAGAAAACTTAAAGATAAGATCAAAGAGGAGAGGAATCGCTTTTACAATACGCGTTTAAGCAAGATGTTGACCGAAGTCCCCGTCAAGTTCTGGAGATTTATCACCTGAAATGTCTGGCAGAGATACCTTTATTATCAATCGTACCTGCATCTCAGATGCATCTAAAGCTGCCAATGCTTCTATTGAGCAGTTAAAATCACTTTTTACTAGCGATAATGGCTTTGCTCGTCCATTTCATCAATTTATTCATCAATTTGAATTGTTGCCTCCTATTGAGGGCATGCATATTACAGAGTTTGGTGTATTTAATCCCCTGCTGCATCTAGATGACCGGAAAGCGTCGGGTCCAAATGACCTTACAATTACATTTTTAAAGGTACACTGAATTGTCCTCTAATGTTTTGGCAGTTATATCCGTATTTCCTTTCCACAGGAGTGTTTCCACATAACTGGAAGTTATCTAAAATAAAACCACTCTTTAAGCATGTTAACAAAAAGCTCATTCAAAATTACCACCCCAGTGCTCTAACGAGCACATGCTGTAAGCTGCTAGAGCACATGACTTATAGGCACATCTCAATTGTTCTGGATACCCACTCAATTCTGTCCCCTGAACAACTCTGCTTCATGCAAAGCTTCTCTACCATAATCCAACTGGCAGAAACGGCTCATGATTTTGCCTCAGTTAGTAATGATCAAAGTCAAATTGTTGCAATATTCTTTGACTTCGACAAAATGTTCGATAAAATGTCGCACACTTAATAAGTGATAACATATTAAAAATAAACTTTTTTGCGTCTGGATGCAGCCCTGCCTATCATCTAGACATCAGTATGTAATCCTTACCAAATTATCTTCAGAAACATCACTTGCGTCCGGTGTTCCACGGGTGTTTATATTGGGTCCTTTGCTATTCTTAATGCTCATAAATGATATTGTTGATGGACTCAAATGCAGCACCCGCTCTGCACGGATGACTGTATTTTATATGATGTTATTAACACAAATGATGATCAGATGCCCCTTAACAGAGAAGTAGAGAAGCTATTGGACAGGTGTGACACATGGCCGATGTCTGTCAGCTACAGAAAAAGTGTCATCATGTCGGTGACTAACAAAAACCACCACTTATCTTTCAGCAAGCAACCAGTGGCGCAGTACGTGAGCGTGTTACCGAGACCAAACATATTGGATTTTATTTTAAAAGGAATCTGCACTTGGACCGCCACATCACATTTATTACAAACAATGCAATGGGTAAGCCACATTATCTGAAAGGAACTCTCCGATACGCTTACAGTGACACAAAGATTTTGGAGTATAGATCTCTTGTACTTCCGACCATTCGACATGAAAATGTTACCTGGGATCCGTATGCTGGCATGAACACTCGTAAAGTAGAAAGTGCTCAAAAGGAGGCCGTAAGATTTATTTTTAATAAGTATAGCGTATCGTCAGCTTGTAACGTGGTTCTGAGAGCAGGGCTGGTATCCATTTCAGAAAAAAAACAATATCCTGCTTGGACATCGTGTCAAAAATACTAAAGAGTCACTTGGAGAGCAACGCATCCTAGTATATTGCGTTTTCTTCTGGCTACACCACTAGAAATAGGAATAACTTTACTTCCATTTAATTTCAGTAACGATGTTTTTAAGTATTCCTTCTTTCCGGGTACTGTCGTTTATCGGAACGGACTCGATGAACGTGTTGTCTCCCTGAATGACTGAGAAATTTTTTGCTCAGTGTGTGGCGTGACTTTTTGCGGTAATCTGTTTTATGATCATGTTAGGACATGACGGCGTTTTACGACTGTTTCTTTCTACTGATGTAACTGTTGTTTTTTGTTTTGTTGCTGTTGTGCAACGATGTAAATCCCACTCTGCCACAACTCCTTTAAAAGGAGTTAGCGGTACTGCACATAATAAACAAATATTTAAAATGGGCGTGTAATGTAAGGGGAAAATAATAGGTGATCCCTAAGGGTGGCGCAATATATCTGAAGATAATGGGAACGTATCAGGGGGCGGCAGAGAGTCAGGTGGCAGGATGAAAGTAGGAAGTTTGAGATGATATGGTACGGGAGCTGGCACTGGACAAGGTTAATTAAAGGCTAGTGGGAGAGGTGTTTGCCCGGCAGTGAACGCGGTTATGCTGGTGAGGATAATGATTATGACAATGCTGGTGAAAGGTAAAAAAGTCGAATCGTGAGAACCTGCCGCATTGCACACAGCTTGCACCTTCTTGCGAGGTGTCTCCTGATTTCATTGTTTGCGATTGTGTTTGCCTTTTTATAGCGGTGCTCGTGTAGGTCGGCTGGACAGAGAAATACTGCCTAAGTCGGTGCTGACGGCCAAGATTTATGGCATGCTCTGGCTTGCCCTCTGCACCCGCGATCAAAATTTTATAATCATCATCAGCCTAACTGCGCCCACTGCCGGACAAAAGCCTCTTCCATGTCTTTCCAATGACCTCTGAGCCATGTCAGCCGCAGCCACCGTTTCCCCGCAGAAGCTGCTAATCTCACCCGGCCACCTAACGCTTTGCCTCCACCAGCTACGCTCGCCTTCACTTGGAATGCAGCCCGTTACCCTTGAACGACCATCGGTTACCTTGCTTGTGCTATGTTTTCTATCCATGGCTATTTCTTCCTCTTGATGTCGACTAGGGTATCATTAACTCGTCATTGTTCAATTACCCATCTCCTTTATTCCTATCTCTTAAAGTTGCACATGTCATTTTTCTTTCCACAGCTTGTCCTCAATTTATGTTCAACCCTTTACATTAGTGTCTAGGTTTCAGCCCGGTAGTACCGGTAAGATATAGCTGTTATGTACTTTCCTCTCGACGGATATTGATAAACTGTCATTTATCATCTGCGAGTACCTGCTAAGTGCACTCGACCGGATTTTGGTTCTCCTAGCTATTTCATTCTCGTGGTGCTGATCTGCGGTCATTACTTGCCCTAAGTAGATCAAGATTTAAGCCACCCCAATTGGTGTCCAACCACAGGCACTGACTAAAGTGAGACATCAACCATTCATGGAACTCCGAAGTTAGCACCTGCAGAGTTGAGGCTACACAGGGCAGCAGCAGAACTTTTCGAGGCCTACAGAACGGAACAAATAACATGCCTTAAATTCACGAGAACGGGTATAAGTGTTCTCGGAATTCTGGGACAACCTGAGTAGAACCACCCACTCGCATAGAAAGCACGAAAAATCTCATCGGGAGTGATAGCGAAGACACTAATTGCTATAATTCCGAAGAACGAAAACCGAGAATTACTCTGAGGTAGCCGAGAATCCAAGATGAGAACCCTCTCACAACAATACGGAACGAACACGAAAGTGTTGCATACGGACGCAGCTGAACAGATTAGGAGAAAATGAATGGGATGAGCGGGACCAACGTAGACGGCACGGTGTTAATCACGGTCTGGGTAAACAGTACAAACACAAGCAGACTCGCAGAAGACACCGCCATATAGTGACGGCGATTACGCACCTATACCACGAGAACGCAAAAGAGTACCCGCAGTGTGTACACCAAGGACACGTAATACTCAAAGACTCACAGGCGGCATGCAGAACGTACGCGACAAACGAGCAGTCCAATCGAGAAAGTTTAAACCCTCCGCCATGCCTCCTTTCAGAGCAGTGAGCGAGCAAATGTGCTAGCCGCAGGGATTTAGGCACCCGGGAACTGGCAAAGGAGGGCAGTCATAGGAGGGGGGAAGAAACAGGCGAAGAAGGAGGAACCGACAGCGAAACGCTGAGCACATTTGGACACATACAGAACACTACCGCACACAAAGAATTACTCTACCGCTACTCCACCCATCACTCACCAAAACCGAGACTATGGCCCGTAGAAATTACAACCGCACGCATGCCAAAACCTCCATCACGAACACATACTGAATTCGGACTTCTACTCAGACACATGCCCCAAAAGTAAAGGGAACAGATCGACCTTTTAACAAACTGTACGGGCCTACCTGGGATCCCACCTACACAAAAACCGCACTGCTGCCTCTTGAGAGTCTATGTCCAGCTGAAATAAGGTTCTCACCTGGCGGATAGTAAAACCGAGCAGTAAGAGGCCCCCGTCAGGGTCTCAAACCTTTTGAGCAATAAAGTTATTTGCTCGCTCCAGCCATACTGCCATAAGTTCGCGGAAGTTTTCCAAAATTAACGTTCTCTTCTTCAAATTCGTAATTCGTAATACCCTATTTAGGGCCAAGGTAACTAGCATGACGCGAGATTTGTCTGCGCTCTTAATATATACAAATAGGTTATTTCTCACTCGATGCATTGACAAGTGACTCCTGCAGAGTCGCTTGTGGTCTCACCTGGATGCGTCGATGCGGCAGCGGAAGGGCGCCCCCTTCTGCCAACGGAGAAGCTTGAGCGCAGCGCGGTAGTCGATGTACACGTGCGAACCACGCTCTACCTTGGTCAGGCATCCGAGTTGGTTCAGCGCCACGCTGTCCGTCAGGTCCCGGAGCGCCAGTCGGCGCAGCTCGTAGAGCACGCCCGCCTCTCTACCCTGGGTCCAGGCAGCGCGTGGAGAAGTTGCTATCCACTGGCAACATCTTCATTAGACAGGTGCGAGAGGCCACAAAGAGACCCCTCTCTATTCATGACAGGCGAGTCCCATCTTCCCACCCAAGAGCGCGCCTTGCGGGACCAGAATGGGACTGTTTATACGTGCCACGGCAGCGTACATCACTGATCTCCACTCGAGGGTAAACCCTCTCTACAAAGCACCCCAACTTCGACAGTAGGTTAGCTGCGCAGGCCAGTTAAATTGAAACTTAATTCTCTTAGAGGCAGTTCTGGACGCTTTAAGTTTAGTAACTTTTGTCGCATTTGCATTGTAATGAGAAAGGTCGATGGAAGCGCGGGAAGCGTTCCAAGCGAAAGCCCGTCGCTGGACGATGACCCGAGGACCACGGTGACTGTCGTCCATACGAGGGCATTCACATGAAATTCCTTGACCTCACTTCAATCGCAAAGAAATTTCGGTGATCTCACTCAACCTGAACCTCATCATTTGAGATAGAGGTCTCCTCAAGAACCCTCACTTTATTTCTCGGGGCTCCAGCTACCTGACTAAAAGTCACCTCAACCTTAAGTTCCGAGCTGTGATCGGGTGCTCAACCTAAACAAAAAAAAAGAAATTGGAATAAATAAGTAATTAATCTCAAATCATGAATGGCAGTTTACCAATATCCCTGAAGAGAAAAGTGTACAACAGCTGTATCTTACCGGTACTCACCTGTGGGACTGAAACGTGGAGGTTAACGAAGAGGGTTCAGCTTAAGTTAAGGACAACGCAGCGAGCTATGGAAAGAATGTTAGGTGTAACGTAGAGAGACCGGAAGCAAGCAGAGTGGGTAAGGGAACAAAAGCGTGTAAATGACATCCTATTAGAAATCAAGACAAAGAAATAGGCTTTGGCAGGGTATGTGATGCGAAGGCAAGATAACCGCTGGTCGTTAAGGGTAACGGAGTGGATTCCAAGAGAAGGCAAGCGTAGCAGGGGCGGAGGAAAGTTAGGTGGGCGGATGAGGTTAGGCAGTTTGCAGGGATAAGGTGGGCGCAGCTGGCAAAAGACAGGATTAATTGGAGAGAAATGATAGAGGCCTTTGCCCTGCAGTGGGTGTAGTCAGGCTGCTGATGAAGTAATTTACTGAAAGCTGTAATTAAAAATTGATACGTTGAGAATCCTGATTGTGAAACAAGCCAAAGTGATCGTGACAGCGGCATAATGACTAGTTATGGCATTCAGGGTGTACTCGTATGTATTAATTAAGTAATGTTCATATAGTATCAGTGCGCACGTAATAGGAAAAAGCTGGCGGCGACACTTAAGCTCCGCCTTAACGGTATGACGCGATAGCGTAGTGGGTTGATGCCAATATATGAAGAATTGGTCATTCTCTACACTATATTTACAGATCCCTCGGAGTCCACAAACTACTTCTTGCGCGGTGGTGCTGCGGTTAAACGATGCACCACTGCCCTGCGATGGCAGTTGATGTCACCGGTGTGGCTTGTGCGACCCAGGTTGCTCTTCCCGAGCAACCTCTAGAGACCAAAGCTTAATTCAAGCGTCACCTGCCACGGTGGTCAGTTTGCTCACAGTCCGGTGGGCAGGTTGGGATGACGCCTTAACGTCACGTGACCTAAGTGGCCCACTTGCCTCCTAGTTTGCTTCTCGGAGATTTTTCGGGAATTTTTCGCTTACGATCAACGACGCCGACGACGACGCCGGAATTTCTGCGACACGAGCCCCTTAATTATATCGCGTTAAAATTGGTATTCTAGAGTCAGAGCACATAGTGTTTGTTCATGACCTGCACGGGGAAGAACTACCCTCTTCCTCGGTTGCTCCAGGGCATACTTCGGCTAGTCGTGCAGCTGGACCACTGTCCAATCGCTTGTGGGCAGAGGTGTGTCCGTGGTGACCACCAGTACGCAGCAGGGTAAGTATGTAACTGTGTATTTTCCTGTCTAAACATTTGTAAGCATATCGGTTTTTGATAATGTCACAGTGTTGGTGACAATAACAACGCTGTGAACTGAAGCAGAGTGGTGATTCGGGCTTGTTCGTTCATGGCTTCAATGAAAGATGAAAGCGCAACGAAAAAATGGACAAACATAAGCCCTAACTGCTACCAACAGAAACTGTTTATTTGCTTACGCAATATACACTGTCCTGGAAAGAAAAAAAAACATCACGTGGTCACAAAGATAAAACATTCGTCGCAACCAAATAGTTGGATGCATATACCTAAGCGTTAAGATAGAGCAACTCTTCAGGAGCGTGATGGAAGGTGTGCGTTGCAATCCTGTAACTCACTGCAAAATATGTGAAGTAAGCCTAAGCTTCATCAGACGAAAGTGTTGAGAAGAGACAAAGAAAGAGCAGGCAAGAAAATCTACGAGTCCTACATCATCCACACGGGGGCAGGGACTTGCGTCAGCAAACCTTCAATCACGATGCTGAAGAAAGAGTTTCTCTATCTTAACGCCTAGGTATATATATATCCCACTATTTTATCGCGGTAAACACTTTATCTCTATCATCACGTTGTTTTTTCTTTGTTGCACGTATATATTTCTGAAGATAATAAACCGTTTCTGTTGGTAGTAGTCAGCGCTTTCGTTTGTGCATTTTTTCGTTGCGCTCCCGTCGCTCAATGTAACAACGTTGTCCTTGAGTCGAAACATTGGTACGCAGCTTCGGAGCGCGTACTAAAGGAGCGAAGCCGTGAACTTCATCTTTTTTGATCAAACGCGACCTGGCATTCCCCCTTCATAGCTGAGAGTAAGTACATGGACACAAACACGCGCAAACGCAACAGAAAGTAAAGTGCGAATAAGCCATAGTCCTTAAACGTACAAGATGTGGTTTCTACGTAGAACATGAAGGATTGCGGAGCTGTTGGTCGGCGCTGCCGCTGGCCGGGGCAGTCCGGGAGGACTTCATAGTTGACGGCATTGATGCACCGCAACATTTTGTAAGGCCAGAAATAACGCGAGTAGTTCTGCGGAGAAGTTTTGCAGCGCACAGGGGTTACACCCAAAACGAGTTTGGCGGGATTGCAGATGAATTGTCTGTGGCTAGGGCTATGTCGAGCGGGGGGAATTTTCATCCTGTTGCTGGCAGATGTGCGAATGTTCTAGTTGACGGGCCTGCTCGGCATGTTGGACAATCTGCTCAGCGTCGAACGCAAGTCGATCTTCAGCGGTGCTAGGCAGTATTGCTTCTAGCACTGTCTGAACTTCCATGCCGTAGAGAAGGCGAAATGGTGTGAAACTCATCGTTTCCAGAAGTTCCACATTTAAGGTGGAGATGACGAACGGGAGGGTCAGGTCCTAGCTGTTGCGTTGGATATCGAAGTAGATCCGTAGCGTGCTGGCGACGTCCTCAAAGCCTCATCAGCTCATTCGTCTGTGGGTGACAGACAGTCGTTTTGCGATGGCTCATGCTGCTTAGCGGAACAGCTGTGGTCATAACTACTAAGTGAAGACAGATCCTGTATAAGTAAGTAATAACCTCCTTCAGGGCGCTGTGCCAAAGGAAGATCCGCTGCATGAAGAAATGGGTGACTTCAGACATTGTGCCATAGTGTAACGCCTTGACCGGAAGTCTAACGAGTGAGGTAGCCAGTGGTGACCAAGGCCCACCGGCCGCGATCCGAAGACAGAAGAAAATGACTGAAGAGGTCCATGCTGTCTTCTTTAAACGGTCCACATGATTGCTCAATGGGTTGAACGAAGCCCACAGGTTACATTGGCGAGGCCTTGCGGCATTGAAACTGACTCAGCTCTCTGAGTACCGTCTGACAGTGATGGCAAGTCTGGGCCAGTGAAAATCTGTAGTATACTCGCAAACATTTGGGAGTAGCCCAAGTGGCCAGAAATTGGTTAATCGTAGCACGCAGAATGGATTACCCTGCGTAAGGCTGCCAGTACGACTAAGAGGAAGGCACCCGAGTTTGAATTAAGATTCTTTTTGTACAGCGCGCCTCGTTTTAGACAGAGCGATGAGAGGCTTCGAGAAAAACACGTAAATAAGTATGCTGACCGCGCTATAAATAATCGATGCGAGGTCGTAACTCTCGGTCAGGTCGCTGCTGACTGACCCCAAGGAAACCGCGCTCGTCGTCCACGTTGGGAGAAGTGAATTACGCAGGTGGATGAAACAGTTGGTCGGCGTCAGCGTGCTTTTGCCCGGCCTTGTAGACAATGGGGAGGTCGACCGCCTGTAGACGGAGACTCCATTGCGCTAGGCGTCCGGATAGATCTAGAAATTTGGCCCATCAAAGCAAGGAATAATAATCAGCGCCAACTTTGAAAGCGCGACCACTGAGATATATTGCCGCGAATCTTTGTAGTGTTTGTTTGTTCATTGTTGAAAGCTTCCGGCACGCCGCTTTATCGCTTTGTTTGCGATGCAAGACGAGACCAGATTTATCTCGATTGATCGCATCCAGGCGGAGCCGATTCTACGTTGTTCCAGTATGTGGTAGTAACTTTGCGCGCGGTATCTCGGAAGTTTGCTATCAGCTTTAAATTGAGCACGCCCGAGAGCAGCGGACATTTTTCTGTTCGACTACCGCCGAGAACGCTTGTTGCTACGCCGCCGCTGAGTGTTTCAGTCCATTGTGGGCGCAAGTCACCTCAAATAAACAGTTTTGCTTACAAGCCATTTTCGCTGTGTTCCTGCTCTCCGGACTGCAGTCACCACTACGCGAGATCTGGTGGAGGTGCTAACGGATGTCCCTGGCATCCTCATCCCGTGGAAGCCACCAAAGCAGCCCGAACCGTCCCAACCGAAGACGAAGTGCGAAGCAGCCGTCGTCTTTAGAGGCGTTCACCTGAATACGGACTACTACAGCATCGCACGCGAGCAGAGGAGGACTCCTCAACGCCGATTTCAGCCATGGATACGACACCAGCCTTAATTATTTTTCACCAGCCCCGACTGCCGCCCAGGTTCAATGGTTCACTGGGCGAGGATCCTGAAGAATGGCTGGAACAGTTTGACCGTGTCACCGACTTACCGTATTCAACTGTTGGGATTACCAGACTAAAGGGAGTCATGTTTTCTTCTCCCTGGCAAGACCAACCAGAAATTGGTTTTGAAACCACGAAGCTTCTCGAGCGACGTGTGGATCATTCAAGCGAGAGTTCCTGAAGGCACTCACAAGCATCGTCAGGAAAGAAAGAGCTCAGCTGCTTCCACAAGCACACATCCAGCACCCGAATGAGACTGCGACCGCATACGTAGAAGACATGACGCGCCTTTTTGTACGTGTCGATCCTGGCATGACGGAAGAAAAGAAGTTGGAGCTTTTTATGCGTGCTGCTAAAGAGGCACTTTTCGCTGGTCTGACCCACAATCCACCGAAGACAATCGCTCATTTCATTCGCGAAGCTGCCACCATTGAGATAACCTTGCAAACACAAACCCGACATTTCCCTCGACAGCTCCAAGTGACCTCGACAACCCTCTCGGATCAATCAATCAATCAATCAATCAATCAATCAATCAATCAATCAATCAATCAATCAATCAATCAATCAATCAATCAATCAATCAATCAATCAATCAATCAATCAATCAATCAATCAATCAATCATGTTTATTTATCATGACGATGTTGGGCGCGCCGACAAAAAGCCATTGGGAAGGCTTGACGAGGCCGACGCACCCCACAAGGGCATTGCAGTGGTACACAACATGGTAGCACTTCCAGGGATAAAAAAAGAAAACGAACAAAAGTAACATATTTGGCATTAGCTGTACATCAATTCGGACTCCTTATTTAGTTGATGAGGGAGAGTGTAGCTCAACATTTGATAACCATAATTTGGATGGCACAGCATTCATGGTAACCTGCGGGATGTCATCCGCGAAATTGTACGGGAAGAGCTGGGTCGCCTGTTACCACCTTCCAACCAGCCTCAAGTAGCGATCCTTGAAGAAATCGTCCGGTAAGTAATGTAGCGTGCGCTTGGCACCCCGTCATCGACGCCTCCAGCTGAAGCTCCAGCCTTGACCTACGCCGCTGCAGTACGCAGTCCTCAACCCAAACGACACAACATAAGTCCGCCTCTTCAACGTGAACCAGCTGTTCCCGAATGCCGCCTCCCTGTCCCCGCCCGCCCAACCTACGAACGACGCTGAAGCCACAGGGAATGCGACGCCTTGAGGACTTCCGACTCTGCCCTCTGCGCTTCCATTGCGCAGAAGCCGGCCATATTCTTCGTCACTGCCCGTGCCGCCGTATCGGTCTTCATGGCTTCACTCTTGGCGCATCACGACAACGATTCGGCCAACGACCGCAAGAAATCGACGAGTACTTGCGACGAGAGGAGTATTCGCCGAACCGCCTTTCGCCGTTAGCCTCGCGTTTTGCGTCGCCACGCTGCAGCTACGCAGCCGCGGTACGAGGAAGGTCTCCCAGCCCCCGTAGGGGAAACTAAATACAGCAACCTCTGGAGGTGAGGTTGCTCCCGAGCGAAATGCCGAAGATTCGCCAACAACCATGCCGCATGAAGACCCCACCCCCGACACGCCACCGCCGCACACAATGACAACCTCGACCACGACGCGAACCGCCTTTAATACGACGCCGCCATCCAGAACGGCTTTGACGAGCCGCCTTACCCACGTTTCACATACCCGACGAAGCCGTGATCCGACGCCGAGGACGACGTGCAACGCACGAGCCACGACATCTGACTTAGAAGTGGCTATCGACGGCCGGAAAGTTACCGCTGTGGTTGACAAAGGAACTGATTACTCGGTGATGAATGGGACATTTGAACAACATAACAATGAAGAGCGCGTCTACCCCCTACCCCACATCGAAGACACACTGGACCCCGGCTTTGCAACGCCAAGTATTTCTCATCGAGGAATCTTAAAAGCAGCTACAGCAAACTGAGCTCGATGAAAGAGATCGCGAGAAAACCGCATTCATCACTCCCAATGGGCTTTTTGAGTTCAAGGTGATGCCATTTGGCGTCTGCTCAGCACCAGCGACGTTTCAGCGAGTAATGGATACAGTGCTCGCAGGACATAAGTGGAAAATTTGTCTGGTGTATTTAGATGACGTCGTTTTCTTCGCCTCGAACTTTGAAGAGCATCAAAAAGGCTTCGAACAGCACAGTACACAATCGAGTCATCCGGCCTAACCTTGAAATCAGAAAAATGCCAGTTTGCCTATGAAGAGCTGCTGTTTCTAGGCCACATCGTTAGCAGGAAGGGAATACGTCCAGACCCGCAGAAAACAGCTGCTATCGCACTGTTTCCTCCGTCGGCCGATAAGAAAGCTGTGCGCAGATTCCTAAGACAGTGCACATATTACCGACAAGTTGTCAAGAACTTTTCGCGCATGGACAAACCTCTGACCCACCTCACAAAGGTAGACGTGTGATTTAAATGGGAAGCACCGCAAGCAGAAGCCTTCAAGGAACTTCAGCGTCATTTACAGTCCCCAACGATCCTCGCACACTTTGATGAAAACGTCGAGACTGAAATTCATACCGACGCAAGCAGCGTGGGCCTAAGCGCCGTCCTCGTTCAGAAAACTGACGGAGTCCAGAAAGTAATCGCATACGCTAGCCGCTCCCTGTCCAATGCCGAGGCTGACTATTCGGCAACTGAGAGGGAGTGCCTTGCCTTCATCTTGGCTACATCGAAATTCCGCCCCTACTGTACGGACGACCGTTCAAGGTGGTGAGCGATCACCACGCACAGTGCTGGCTTGCCAGTTTGAAGGACCCCTCCCACCTCGCTCGATGGAGCCTGCGCTTCCAGGCAGGAGTTTGACGTCAGAGTCGTTTATTGGTTCGGGCGCAACACTCAGACGGCGAATGCCTGTCACGAGCCCCTGTAGATGCACCGCCGCGGGATGACGATGAGGACGCTTTCCTGGGACCCATCAGCACCAGCTCTTTTTCTCAGCAGCGACGCTCGGACCCAGACCTAAAAGACCTCATCGAGTACTTGGAAGGCAAGGTTTCTTTGCCCCCTGCCTCATTCAAGCCAGGATTATTTACGTTATGTGTATACAATGATGTCCTGGTGAAGAACTTCGCAGGGAACAAAACAGCCTACCTCCTTTTGGTACCTTCAAGTCTGTGCGAAGATGTTCAGGCTACACACGACGAGCCGACAGCTCGACATCTCGGGTTTTCTCGCACCCTCCGCCACATTCAAGACAAGTATTACTGGCGCCGACTCTCTGCCGATGTCGCATATTATGTGAAATCCCGCCGAGGTTGTCAGCGACGAACGACCCCTCCCACCCGACCAGCAAGATTTCTGAACCCCATTGAACCTCCCTCAAGGCCCTTTCAGCAGACCGACATGGAATTGCTTGACCCTTTCCTGAAGTCGATGTTTGGAAATAGGTGGATCGTCATAGCGACCTACTGGCTGACCCCCTATTCGAGGCAAAAACGCTACCAAACGGGACAATAGCAGAAGTCGCCAAATTTTTCATGCAGTGCATTTTTCTGCTACACGGCGCCCCCGATGTGCTCATCACGGACAGAGAAACAGCATTCACGGCGGAAATAAAGCAAGCCATCCTGCGTTACATCCAAACAAGCCACTGCAAAACAACCGCATACCATCCGCAGACCAATGTATAATGTAAGCGCCTGGACGAAACCATCGCCGACATGCTCGACATGTATGTCGATGCCGGACATAAGACCTGGGACGTCATCCGGCCTTACATCGTTTTCACCTATAACACCGCTGTGATGACCCCCATAATGCGCAGGTCCACACGGGACGGAGAGGCAAAGGGACACCGTATGGCTCAGTTTAAACAAACAAATATATTCAATAATTATACATGATTAAGATTCAGAGGCTGGGGCGTCCGAGCTTACGTGCCGACGACTTCATGGGGGCGATGGAGTGGCTCCGGAGTTGGGCTCGAGCGGTTGCTGGCAGAAGCTGCACGCCGTCGGGCTTCGGCGCTGAAGGCCCTCTTGGCGAACGATGTCGTCCTGAGCGTCCTCCTTCCGTACTGCTTGTCGATTTTTATATCCTCTTCTCCACACTCCCTAGGGTGAGGACGCCCACGCCGGAGGGGAAGGAGGGGGGTTAGGGCTTTCACTTGGGCGCACAAACATACCACCGCACTTATGGTCTCGCCCCCCTCACGTGTTGAGTCCAAGGGAAAGAAGGTTGTCTTCGAGGTAGCGCATAGCGTCGGCTGTGGTAAGGCGCGCTCTGGCCCGCTGACAGTTCCCGCGGGTCACCGGCCTCCGCTCTCCATCCATCAACTGACACTCGCTCCTCAAGGTAAGGCGCGCTCTGGCCCGCTGACAGTTCCCGCGGGTCACCGGCCGGGAAAGTGGTCCCTTGTCCTGGGATGTGCTCGGGAGGCCTCCCCTGGAACCGCCACGGCAATTGGGGAGGATAAAGCCCGTTTCCCCGCGGCGGCGGGTCCGGTTGGGTCCGGTTGGGCTTAAACCCCTTCGTTCTGGTCGTCACTCTCAAAGAGCATGGCTGGGTAATTGATGATGCCGCTGTCATCTGGGTCTCCGTCTACGCCGCGCCGTCGAACGCGGAACCTCGTAGCACACACAAGGAACGTCACACCGCAGTGCAGGAGACCACCCAGATGACGATTTTTGGGCTCGTCCATGGCAGGGAGGCCACGACCACGCTAGATGCCATGCTGCCCAACGTTACCAAAGAAGATAACGTCCACGTCGCCGCCTACCTTCAACGCGCAGGAGAACCCCGAAGACTTGCCCGAATACGGATCAAAGACCAGCAGCGGACCGACGCCAGACGCTGCAACCTACGAAGACGCAACGCGGAATGCAAGCAAGGAGACCGAGTCTGTGCTTGTACGCCCATTCGCAGCCAAGCATTGAGGGAAAAGCTTTTGCGCCGCTATTTCGGCCCGTACAAGGTTACTTCGACCCGTGCAAGGTGAACTGGACTATGAAGTCGTCCCTGACGAAACAACTGCATTCCAGCGACGCCGCATACGACCAGAAGTTGTCCATGCCGTCCATCTAAAGGCCTATTATGCGCGCTAAAGGACGGTGTGTTTTCACACTCGGTAGTTATTTTTGTACAATCCGATTTATTTGTTTCTATAGTCAACTTATTTGTTTTAAAGCATCGGGTCGATGCTTCTTTGAGAGAGGGTAAATGCTTGTAGTGTTTGTTGATTCTTCAAAGCTGCCGGCACGTCGCTTTATCGCTTTGTTTGCGATGCAAGACGTGATCAGATTTATCTCGATTGATTGAATTCAGGCAGAGCTGATTCTACTGCAAAGGCTGTTAACTGGGCTAGTTGGTTGCTAGAATCGGACATAGTGGCTAGCGCACAAAAAAAGACGCACACAGTAGCTAGGTAGACAGGACATACGCTAGCTTGTGTCCTGTTTGCGAATATTGTTCCAGAATGTTGTAATTTGGCACGCCGCATCTCGAAAGTTCACTATCAGCTTTAAATTGAGCATGGCCGAGAGCGGCGGGCATTCTGTTCGAAGACCACCGAGCATGTTCGCTGCTACGCCGCCGCCATACGATTCAGTCCATTGTGGCCGCAAGCCATCGGAAATAAGAGTTTGTTTACAAGCCAATTCTCTCTTCCTTCTTTCCGGACTGCAGTTACCGGTACGTGACAATATAATAGAAATGGTGAAGTATTCTATTTCTGTCGTGGTGTAGGTAGTCTCGGTGCACGACAGGGCACGACTGACATGAACGATCACTCGCTCAAAGCCGTCTTGCCGCTGCACAAAGACAGCACCAGGGCTAATGCTGCTAGCATCGATATGTGCTTCAGTGTCACCCTTCTCTTCGAAATCGACAAGAACGGGTGGCGTTTAGAGTTGGCGGCGTAGCTCAGGGAAAACTGCATCTTGCTCTTGGGCCCGAACAAAAGTAGTGTTTTGCTTTTAAGGGTAGTGATCAGTTCAGCGATATAGGCGAAATTTTTAATGAAACGGCGATAGTGCACCCACAAGGCGAGGAAGCGATGAGCAGGTTTTTTTCTTATGAGAAGGGGGAAATTCAGATAGAGCTGCAAGCTTATCGGTGTCAAGTCTAACTCCGGCAGCGCTCGCGCCATAGCCGAGGAATTTGAGCTTCCGTAGCCCAATTAGCATTTCTCTTGGGTCAGGTTAGCGCAGCGGAAAGCTTTGAGCACTCTTCTGAAGGAAAACAGCGCACAAAAAACACAGACCTAAGAAAGAAAGAAAGACAGAGTCTGTCTGTCTTTCTTAGACCTGTGTTTTTTTTTGCGCTGTTTTTCTTCAGATGTCTCACCAACTTGCCCAAAAATACGCCTTGATGCAGTTCCTTTGAGCACCGTTCCCAGGTGCTCAAGACGTTGGCTAAACATTTAGACCGGTCAGGACCGAATCTGTCATCTGTTCAAAGGTTGCCGCGGTAAAACATTAAATTTACAATGGCCGTCCGGGGTGACAGAGACTTTCTTCACACGGTCCCTTCCACCTACCTCTACTTCTTCTCCTTAGTAAGAATGGCACATACCCACGCAGGGGGATTGGCCAAGGTTCAGTAGATAATCCCAATGAGGTATTTACGCTGGGAAAAATAGGCGTGAGAAGACTAAATCATTAGAAAAATTGGAACAGTCAAATGAATTAAAGAAATGTGAATTACCAGGAATAGAATCGAGCATTTTTGGACACGCGACAAAATTTTGTATACAGCTAACAAGGTAATCAATTAGCTGCACTTATGTAATCATGAAGGCAGCCGCAGACACTGCCTAACGGGAATCCCTTTGCGCTCGCACCGAACGAAAGAATAACTGGAAGAGACAGTGGGAGTCCTAACCTCGAAAGAGGGACCTCCCAATACTGTTTTCTCTGAACTGCGAACCGCCGGCAAGAGAGGAGAAAATGATCTATAGTTGCAACTTGCCCACATGATACACAAAGGTTTGTCGCAGCGAACCCACATCTGCATAAGTACAAATTTAAGTGAGGAAATCTGCATCGCATAAGCGTCATTGACACCTCACAAAGCCTTGATTTACACCACCTGATATTCCATGGGAACTTTAAGTGGCTAAAATCTACGGTATTGAGCAATGGATCCCTCAGGTTGGCTGAAATATGTTGGAAGCGCTGGAAACGTGAAGTTTCTAACAGAATGATGTGAGGGAAGGGATAGATTACAGGAGCGCTGAGAGCTGACCTTGCCAATAAATCAGCCACCCCGTTAAAATAGACGCCCGAATGCCCAGGTACCCAGACAAAGCGGATCCCACGCACTGTGCGCGGAACAAAAAAACCTAAGCGAAAGATTCAATAAAGATTTTCCAGAATTTTGGAGAGAGACTAGAACTGAAAGGCAGTCTGCAAAAATAAGGACCCGTGCTACATGCCTAGGAAGTTTGAGAAGAGCCAAACCAATGGCCAGAAACTCTGCGAAGAAAATAGGAGTATAATCTGGGATACGAACGGAATAGCTCCACGCCAGCTCTTGCGAATATATCCCAACCGCCGTCTTCTCACAGCTGCTGGAGGCATCAGTGGAGATAGCAGTATGAAGAGGAAAATTCTGCAGGTGTTCAGAAGGGGACCATTTAGGATATTTTCGGGCATATGTTTCGCATGGGACGGGAAAATATAGTTATAATAGAAGACGGTGTCAGCCTTCGTATCTGCAACTTGTTGCAAGGAGATCAGATTAACCTGAAGCGGGGCTAACAGATTATGCGTGAACCTAACTTGCGGAAGCTGATAACGTGGCCAATGATTAGTGAAAAACAGGTGTAATTGGGATAGAAAAATGGGACTACGAACGCTGGGGCCCGGGTCAAAGGACCTGAGAAAAGTACGCACTGTTAGAAGTTGGAAGCGGGAAAAGAGATCGGGGATACAGGCTTCCAGGTAAAGGACCGCGTTTGAAGCTAATTTTGGGAGCCCGAGGCATAGCCGTAGTGCACGCCTTTCCAGTAAAGCTAATAGCTGCAGCTTGTAGTTTGCGCTACCAGAGAACAAGACACAACCAAATTCCAGAATCGGTCCCATATAAGCTTTATAGAGCAACAGTAACGTGTCACGACGCATGCCAAACTTCTTATTGCCAACTCGTGTCAACCGGCCCAGAGCACGTTCCCCTTTATAACATTATTCTTAATATGGTGTCGCCAGTCCAAGTTTTGATCATGAGTAACGCCTAGGTATTTAGCCGACTCCACCTGCGGAATTGGAGTGAAGCGGTATACTAGCGATATGTACAAAGGAGTGTCGGGGGGAAATACCAGCACGCCACATTTGCTGACATTAAGTGATAAATTAATTTGGTTTAGCCAGACTTCAATAGCATTCATGTATGCCTGCAAACACTCGAATAGTGCATGAATATCCTTTGCTGATGCGAAAAAAGCTATATCATCAGCGTATACTAAACTGCAATGTTTGGATGAATGGGTATGTCCCGAACCAATATGTTAAAAAGCAGTGGAGACAAAACAGATCCTTGCGGCACACCTCTTGATTGAACATAGGTATTAGAACAGAAAGATCCGTCTGTACAGAAGAAAAAACTATTTTAAAAATTCACAAATCCAAGCATAGATGTAGTGCGGTGGATGTAGCTAAGCAAGATTGTTAATAAGGACCGTGTGTTCAACGCTGTCATAGGCTTTAGCAACATCAAGTGTCACCAAGGCCGCAACTTCTCTCTTGCGCATTGAGAGCCGTATTCGGCTCTCGATATCCACATGCGAGGACCATATGGAACGACCGCGACGAAAGCCAATCTGTGCGGAGCTGAGGCCGTTAACGTGATGAACATGCTCTGTGAGGCGACTGTGTACTACTCTTTCTATTAGCTTTACTAAATTTGAGGTTAAAGCAATCGGCCGAATACTGTCTAAATGAAATTCATTCTCTGCATTTTTCAAAAGTAAATTTATTTTCGAAATTTTCCAACTCTAAGAAATCCGATAGTTTTCTAATGATGCATTTACAATATTCAGAAGGTGAGTTTGAAAGTCTTGCGCTAAAATCTTTAACATGCCCACAATAACCCCGTCAGATCGCGGGGCAGCGGACTGCATCGAGGAAACAATTGGGAGGAGTTCCGACACGTCCACCTCGGGATATTCCGAGCTGGGGGTAAGAGTGGTGGTGGTGGTAGTGGTTTTATTTAAAATAATAGTAAAAAAGAAGGAAAAGATTTTTGCTAGCCCCGGCATCTGCCATCGATACTGAAGCACCTGAGCTGGGGCAGCGGAAATAAAGGATAGCAGGCAGAATGGAGAAATGAAATGAAAGAGGTGAGGGTACAGGAATAGAGGATAGGGGGAGAAGTAATATGTACAAACTATTTACACAATAAGAAGTGTGTCCTGGTTGTGCGCGTGATTAGTTAATTTTAGAGGAATTAGATCACACACGCGCACAGCACTGTGTTGGTTACAACTGGAGTGGGGCGTCCAGTTATTAATCGTTCAAGGTAGCACTCGTGGAGCGTTCGGTCACTGCGTGTAACTACCTGACGGAGAACAGTGTGCAAGAGTGTGCAAAGTTTCCGTTTTCTGCACTTGGAAACGTAAAGCCAGCCTCTGAGCGATACGTTCAAGGTTTTTCTTAGCTTCCTGCGGAGACAATACCATTGACTTTATGCGGATGGAGGCCGGAGAGTTGTTATTCTGCGCCATGAATCTATATAGAGCCTTCTTATTCTGAGGTTTAGAGAGATATGTGTTTAAATTTTGATTATAATCCTCCTTTGCTTTTTTAACAGTTCTTTTGAAAGATGCAGAGTGGAACTTATATTTTATCCAATTAGCTGGGCTCTGATTATAGGAACGGCTTTTCCATGCTTCTTTTATAAGGCGATAAGCTTTCTCACACTACTCCGTCCACCAAAGAGACGGCTGTCTGGCAGGGGCAGTAGCGCAAACAGAGAATACAGAGCTCTCAGCAGCATCTTGCAGAAACGAAATTACACGCTGAGCTCTTTCTGATCGACCTGAGCTAAGTATGGAGGAAACCGAGGCAGATATCAATTTTTTATACGTAATGTGATTTACAAATTTCTGGTTGCACCTCCTTTTCGGAAAGGAGAGGACACAATAGTAAAGGTTATTGGAAAGTGGTCACTAGATGTACGTTGACCATGCAGTGTGTTGTGTTGGGTTTAATGGCACATAAGCAGCTAAGGCTATCATGCGCCAGGCTCAAGGTATATGGACACTTTTCTGTAGGTGGGGGGAAACATGGTTGTTTAGAGGACTTAAATTGCTATTACGTTCTGGTAGTAATAAGAGAAAGAAGAAATTTTATAAATGGCTAAAAATAAACGCTTTCAAGAAGGTCAGATAACCTCAGTAGCCATCCTTGGCTGGGCAAGGATCCTGAGGCTCCCAACCATTCAAATACCCACCTCAGCCCTCTTCTCATGGAATGAGAAAATGGCTGAAATGCATAACATTTTAAAGCAAAGCTCTGGATCAAAGTTTACAGTTTCTGAAGAACATCTGCTTCTTTTAAAAAGCTAAAAACGGAAGATATGTTAACAATGGCATTTTCGCCTAAAAGCAGCGCTGGGTGTAAAGGAATGTATTCATTATAAAACTTCGTAAAGTGCTTATTTCTTAGTTTTTCGAGTTTTGCACAAGAGAATAAAATATGGTTTATTGTTAGTTCGTCTCCACATCTTTCACAACGAGGTTTGTCTTGTTTCGTTAGTAAGAAATTATGTGTAATGTGTGTATGTCCAATGCGGAGACGACATAAAATTACTTCAATAAATCGTTCCTGGTGCCTACAGGTCTTCCATTCACCCAGGACAGGTTTTACAAAGTGCAGCTTGTTGTTAACCTCGTTGTCCCAAGAGGCCTGCCATTTTTCTCTCAATTTATTCTGGACTGACTTGATGCAGTCCTTATGCGGTATGTTTACTGGTTTTATTTTTGCGTTAAGGGCAAGTGCGGCGCTTGCATCAGCCTTTTCATTTCCGCTGATGCCCACGTGACTGGGAACCCAGCAAAACTTTATTGTATGTCCTTGTGAATCAGCTCGTATTACATTATGTATTATGTTTCCTATTAAGGGTTCAGTTGCATTTCTGGGGTTTATTGCTGTAATTACGCTGAGGGAGTCACTGTAGATAACACTGTTCTGTATGTTTTTCTTCAATATTTGTTCTACAGCTAGAGCAATGGCGTAGCATTCTGCTGTAAATATTGAAGCGCACTGAGACAGCCTGACTACTTTTTCCCATTTCCCTTGCACTATCGCGCTCCCTACATAGAGTGCTGTCTTAGATCCATCTGTGTAGAAATCTGTGCAATTCTTGTATTTTTCGCTTACTTCAAGAAACTCTTGCTGTATATGTTCCAGTGGGGTATGTCTTTTTTGAATGTGTGTCAGTGCGAAATCGCATACACCAGGAAACAAGTACCAAGGTGGCAACCTATCGGGTCTCTGGGCAACATCAGGAAGTGCATCTAGTATGTTTATTTCTTGGCATATTTCTTCAAAGCGGAGGAGCAATGGTTTTACAGCTTGAGGTTTGTTGGTGAACAGTGTTCTGGATGGGCATTTTGTAACTATGGTGTAACAAACATGTTTCGGTAGCGACCTTATTTTCAGTACGTATGCACAGGTAAGCATTGTTCTCCTGTTGGTGAGGGTCGGTTCATTTGCTTCTACGTGAAGGCTATTTATGGGTGATGTTCTGTAAGCACCAGTTGAAAGGCGCAACCCGAGGTTTTGTACTGGATCTAGCTTTTTAAGGTATGATGGCCTCGCAGACCCATACACTATGGATCCATAGTCTAACGAAGAGCGTACTAGAGAGCGATAGATGTGCAATAGGCACCTCCTATCGGATCCCCAACGCTTCCGTGAGAGTACTTTAAGTATATTCAGGGATTGGGTGGCTTTCTTTTTTAGGGTGTTTATATGTGGTAGAAACGCTAGCTTTTTGTCAAAAGTTAAGCCTAAAAATTTGTGTTCTTGTTTTACTGGAAGTGTGATGTCGTTCAAGTGGAGGGTGGGATTAATCTGCAGTCCTCTCTGCAGCGAGAAAAGAACCGCAACAGTTTTCTGTGGAGAAAACCTAAATCCATTTCTGTCTGCCCAAAGTGCTAATTTGTTTATTGTGAGTTGTAGTTGTCTCTCACAAGTTGCCAGGCTAGAAGATGTGCATGCAATTTGAAGGTCATCAACGTAGACCGAGTACATAATGGACTGTGGAATTATACTGGTTAAAGAATTCATTTTTACTATGAACAATGTAGTACTTAAAATGCATCCCTGAGGAACGCCGTTTTCCCGAGTAAAATTATTTGAGAGGGTTGCGCCGAGACGAACTTGGAAAGAACGGTTGGATAAAAAGTCGCTCAAATATTTCAGCATCCTCCCGCGGATACCAAGCTCTGCGAGGTCGCGAAGAATCCCGAACCTCCAGGTCGTGTCATATGCCTTCTCCATATCGAAAAAAACTGAAAGGCAGTGTTGTCTGTGTATAAAGGCCTCTCGGATTGTGTTTTCCAGGCGGACCAAATGGTCGACTGTGGAACATGTTTTTTTAAAGCCACATTGGTGGACATCAAGAAGCTCTCGGGATTCCAGAATAAACATTAATCTAATATTTATAACACTCTCAAAAGATTTGGCAAGACAGCTTGTAAGGGTTATAGGCCTATAACTGTTAGGGGAGGTTGGTGGCTTTCCTGGTTTTAGAAATGGAACAATAATGGCTTTTTTCCAAGCAGCTGGTATTTTCCCTACTACCCATATTTTGTTAAAAAATTTTAACAGAACTTCTACAGATTGCTCAGATAGATGGGACAGCATTTCATAATGAATTTCGTCGGGGCCTGGTGCAGTTTGTTTACCTATAGACAGTACTCTCTGTATTTCGTGAAGTGTAATCAAATTATTGTAAGGCTCGTTTGTGCTGCCTGCCGTAGGGAGTCTTTGTTTTTCGGTTATGTTTTTGTATTTTATGAATGACTGTGTATAGTGGGAAGAACTAGAAACTATAAAAAAATGTTGCCCCAAAATGTCTGCCTGTTCTTTAATACTTGTCTGAATTCCAGGATCCGTCAGCAGAGGAAGGGTGAATGGTGAATAGCTGCCATTTACTTTTCTGACCTGCTCCCACAGTTTTTTTGATGTTACCGAGCTGTTTATGGACGACACATAATTTTGCCAAGACATTTTTTCCGCGTTCCGCCGTATATATCGGGCTTTAGCTCTTGCCTTTTTGAAAGCTATTAGATTTTCGTGAGTAGGATACCTACGAAATACACCCCAGGCCTTATTTTGTTGTTTTTTGGCTTCCCAACATTCTCGCGTCCACCATACCTTGTGGTTCTGGCGCACGACGCCTGTGGACCGGGGAATAGCTAGCCGTGCAGCATCGATGATACATTTTGTGAGAATTTCATTGATTTCATCTATGCTAAGTGTTTCTGAGTAAATGTCCTCTAATCTGGCCTTTTCTCTAAACAACGCCCAATCAGCTAGATGTAGCTTCCATCGCCGTGGTTTGGTTGGGGTGACTGCAGGTGAGGATGTTAGGCTTATAAAAACAGGTAGGTGATCACTCCCAAACGGGTTGTCTAAAACGTCCCACTTAAAATCACTAAATACAGAAGGTGAACAAAAAGACAGGTCTAAACTGCTCATTTTCCCAGACGTTGGGGAACAGTATGTGGCCTTTTTCGTATTTAAAAGACATACATTATTCGTCAGGATAAAATCTTCGATTATTTGACTTCTAGCGTCACAGCGTTCGCTTCCCCACAGGGAGGAGTGAGCATTAAAATCCCCAAGTAACAGATATGGCTCCGGAAGTTCTCTGATCAGTTGCTGTAGATCATGGAGTGTTAACGTAAAATGTGGAGGAATGTATACGGAACAGATTGTTAGTGTTTTGTAGCTTACGATACTGACTGCAACCGCCTCAAGTTTTGTTTTGAGTTTAATTTCTTGAGCAGGGACACCGCTTTGAACGACTATCGCGACGCCTCCCGATAGCCGATTTGCCTGCTCTCGATCGCGTCTAAAAGTTTTATAATGTTTCAGGATATGTACATGTTGTGGACCAAGATTGGTCTCCTGAAGACATAAAGCTGTGGGTAACATTGACCCTAAAATATGTGTTATGTCGCTGTAATTCCGCATAAGTCCTCTACAATTCCAATGGATTAAAAAAGCCATGTTTATGTTTTTGAGAGGAAATTAAAGGGGATTTACTTAAGTAGTGGGCCCGTTATTAGAGGCCTGTCTTTTTTCCGCTCAAGAGAGCTGTTCCGCCTCTGTGGTGGAGGCGGAGTGGCAGTTATATCCATCGCCTCACGAGAGGCGCTGGAGGACCGCGGGGAAGCCGCGGGTTTGTGGGTTTCAGTCCTCCCCCGGTAGGGGGAAGTCCTGCGGGATGCCGACGCATGGACCGGCGCTCCCTGCTTTGACACTGGCAGGGCAGCTTTCGCTGACCCTGCCTGGGGCGTGAATGGTCCTGCCATTGGCTCGATGGAAGTGGCCTCGGCAGCGACCGGGGTGCTGTGTGGTGCACCGCCCCTGCGCACCACATCAGCAAAGCTGGATTTTGCTGTGAAGGAGAACTGGTTGGTAACGGCAAATCGCCTTCTTGCTTCTCTAAATGAAATGCTTTCTTTGGTTTTTATCGTGATAATCTCTTTTTCCTTCTTCCAGGACGGACAGGCCCTGGAGTATGCTGCATGTTCTCCTTCGCAGTTAGCGCAGCGCAGGGCTGCGTCACATTCCTCAGAAACGTGATCCTTGGAAGCACATTTTGCGCACGTTTTGCGGCCGCGGCAGCTCTGTGAGCCGTGGCCAAACCTTTGACAGTTAAAGCATCTTCGTGGGTTTGGAATGTAGTGTCTGACATTTACTTTCAAGTATCCTACATCGATGGTTTCTGGTAATGTACTTGTATTGAATGTTAGAACCAAGTGTTTTGTCTCTATTTCTTTATTGTCTTTCCGGATTTTGATTCTGTATACATCTGTGACATTTTGATCAGACAGGCCTTCCAGCAATTCTTTCTCGGTTAGGTGTATGAAGTCGTTTTCAGAGATGACACCACGAACTGAGTTTAGGGATCGGTGCGCTGTTATTGAAACTGGGATTTCTCCGATGGATGCGATGTTTGCGATTTTCGAGTTCTGGGTGTTGTCAAGGAGTTCTAGCAATAAGTCTCCGCTGGCCATTTTAGACACCTTGTAGCCAGGGCCCAGGGTATCTGTTAGGCATTTAGACACAAGGAACGGAGAAATTATTCGTGCTTGTTTTTCATTACTTTCACTGTGGATAACATAGAACTTGGTGAATGTCAATGTCGGTTTCTTTTTTGAGAAAAAGTCTGCTGCTTCGTTCCGCCCTCTCTTGAGAGAGCGATCGGGTTTTGAAAGGGGGGGAGCCATAAAAAATTAAGTTTTTCAGTCATGGTGCCAGCCACCCACCATGGAGTCCAACAAGGGGACGGGACAGGAACTTGAACGCAAGTCCTGCCCACGCCAGCTGTACACCTCAACTATAACCAAATCCGACACAACTCAGGGTGGCTGGCCACACAAGGTTAACCCTCGCCGCCTATGAAAAGTGAAAAAAACTAAGAAGTGAGTAGGAGACAGGAGAGTTGTGAGAAAGAGATAGGAAAGTGAAAGACAGAGTGGAGGATAGGAAAAGGCGACTGCCGATTTCCCCCGGTCGGGTCAGGCCGAAGGTGCCGTCTACGTGAAGCTGGGGCCAAAGTGGTGTGTTGCTTCCGCCGAGGGGCCTTAAAGGTCCAAACGCTCAGCATCGGCTCAACCACCAGGATCCCCTTTTCCCCGGACACGGCGATGCCACGCACGGCGAAGCGTGGGTGCTCGGGTCCGTGGTGATGCACAGTTCACCATCATCCCCTTGCGGGGATGTCCCTGCGGATGCTCGGGAACTCGCGGTGTCGCCAATCACCGTCGCGACGCCTGCAAGCTGCAGGCGCCCCCCTGCGGGGCGTTGACCATGCAGATACTCCAACTCCACGAGATGCTAATGTTAAATCTATGACTGAACGAGAAACTCCACGCATAAAGGTTACTGCTCCGGAATTGCAGCAGCGCACTGCATTCATAGACATCCATGACCAGAGAAGCTGGCCGCAGGAGTCAGAGCCACTACCCCAGACACTGTGGTGCGAATTAAAATCCCCTGCGATGACTGTGTTGTTTGCTCCGCTCAGTAAGGTATCCAAACAGTCTGTCCTGTGAACACCTACAGGAAAGTAGACGTTAGCAATAGCTACTGTGGCGCACTGTGGAACGGAGATTTCAACTGCCAACAACTCATAGTCAGGAAGCATAATTTTTTGCGAGATTGAAGCCCGGTGACATATTCTTGTAGAGATCATAGTTATTAACACATCACCCCTGTCATTAATGCGGTCTACACGGAAAACACGGAATTTTTTCATTGAAAATGAAGAAAGTACGGAACGACAATTCCATTGCAGAACTTTTAGACCCGCCATGATCATTGACTGATGAAAGAGGCAGCAACAGCCTCCTTCAGCACATCAGTCTGGGGGATTAGTTTGGGAGGTCCTTTCTTTGCTTTGATTTGCGGAACAGCTGACATCGAGGGCGAGAAAGAAGCTCGACGCTTCTGGGAAGGACAGAGCATTTCAACATCCGGGTTACAGATATCTACGTGAGAGACACTGCCAGGGGCGCTGTTGGCAGGCGGGACTTGGGACGCGTCAGGAGGCGACATGGTGTCACTCTTACCAGCAGCACAATTTAGGAGCGACGCAGTCGTCGCCGCCGAAACAGATGATTGAGAAGGCAGAGACAGGCCTGCAACAAGTTGAGATAAAGCCTCGGTGAAGTTGCACACCATTCGCTCGACCACCACAGAGAGAGCCTGTTCCACTGAGGACACTATCGAAGTAGTCAAACTTGACTCTATATCTGCAACAGAGCTTCGTGCACGCCTGGCATATGTATTATTCTTCCGATCCAGAACTGCATACGCATCTGCTCTCGAGCATCGCTTCGCTTGAATTATATCTAGCAGGCTTTGTTCGTCAGCTCGCTTCGAGCAGTTGGCATGATCAGCTGAGTGGTTACACTTGCAGATGCAACATTGGGGCTGATCAGAGGAGCAGCTGTCATCCGAATGCCCTTCTCCACAAACACGGCAGCGGGTCGCCGATTTACACGCTTTACCACTGTGACCGAACCGCCAACAGTTGGTGCGTTGAAATGGATGGGGTTGCAGAGGATCCACACGATACACTATTGGCCAGACCTTGAGCTCGGAAGGACAGGAGGAGCCAGCAAAAGTAGATATAACTGATTCTGTCGCTACACGCACACCATTTAATTCTCTACTGCACCGGTAGACAGAAAGAACCCCCACACCTGCATCCTGAAACTCCTCCAGTATTTCCCGTGGGGAAGATGCTGGGTCCACTCCACGAACAGTACCTTTGGAGCATGCGAGCTGTTCAGGGATGAATGCTTTCACTGCTAATGACTGAAAAATTTTGCACTGGAGCAGGTCTGTGACGCAAGCAATGTCAGAGGACTTGAAAACATGCCTCTACGCCCGAACGGTCGCACCTCAGAGATCTGGAGGTAGTGGGTAGTTAGAGACCTTGCTCCTCCTGAAGAACCTTAGAGGTTTTCATCTTGATCATTTCTTCACCGATCGGTACAGCGCCACAGAGATGACGTCCATTCCATTTTTCCTAAAAAGGTCCAGCGGCAAGCTTTGGGTGGGCAGGCTGGCAAACCAGGCTGCCGACCCTCTTCCCGGGGAGGTCAGCGACGTACCTGAGCCAAACGCTCCCTCAAGTGCACATTAACCGCGCCTACAGACTTAACCTTAGACCTGGCCAAATCCCCCACGCAGAACGGCCTCACCAGAGATGAGCACGCAGACACCACCAGGAAACCACAGGCACCACAGGAAACAGCCGTTCAGAACCGTCCAGGTGGCAATCATCGCACTTGCTCCTTCGTGCCCTACCTCTATCTGAGTCTACCTCTACCTCTTCATCTACCTCCAGCCAGCAGCGACTTTTCAGCTCGATGGAAGAAAAATACTCAAGTCGCCGCCGGCGATCGAGGAAGTCGTCAATGCGCAGCAAGCAATACACATATTCCTTAGTTTGTTTAGCTTTCGGTAATTAATGCAGAAACGTAATGTTCCGTTTTTCCTTTTGACGAGGATGATCGCCGAGGAGAAGGGGCTTTTTGAAGGCGCTTTCTTACAGCATTTCATTAGCATGCGGCTTAATCGCTTTGCACTCTGTCGAGGAGACACGGTAGGGCTGTTGTCGGATTAGGCATGCGTCGTCAGACGTCACGATTCAGCGTTTAGTGATCGTAGTATAAGCAAATTTTGATTAGAAGGCGCAGCACTCTAAATTTGAGAAAAATGCAGAGAACTGTGGAAATGGACTGGCAGCTGGGAATTGGCACAGATACTTTCAAGAGACGCAGCGATCTCCGCCATTTCCGAGATGCATTCGGAAACGATGGCGCCTGCTATGCGTTCGACAAATGTTATAGAGGTGCCGATGCTGGTGCCAAAAATTATGGGGACTGCCAGTGACTGGTTATCGTGAATGTAGATGGGACTCTGGGCCACGCACACACCTTGCATCAGCAGCGAAGGTCACCTTCGGCAATAACATCACCGTTGTGGAGCGCATCTCACTCGATGTAGCGAATACACTGGTTTGTGGTGGCAGCGTGATTCGGCTGCGACGGGTAGTATAACCCGTGCTAGCATCTTTCTCGTTAGAATATGTATAATCTTGGACTCTAGGAGGTCGATATCGCTCCTCCTGAGTAGCGGAGAAAGTCCACTCCTATAATAAGTTCTCGGGAACAGCTTTCAAGAAGACAGCCTCCGACAAACATACAGTCCGAACGTTTAATTCGTTCCGTGCAGACGGCGGAAGGAGCGGTTAGGTGTCTAACCGCCGTTCGAACATGTGTCCCAGGCCAGGGTTTCGAAACCTGCTCATGAAGTGTGGCCACCTGATTGATCAGGACAAAGTTATTGGAAGGAGGTGCTGCTCCCACAAGAGCTGCACGCAAAGTGATTTATTTGCGCGTGCCTTCGCTCACTTGTTCTTCTCATCGTGCGCGGCGCTCACGTGCCACCACAAGCTCCCCCCTCCTCAGCATACGGAGTCGTCCCAGCGAACGCTCTTCGGCCGATAGCCGCCGCGTTGGCTGAGTGGTTAGAGCGCTCGGCTACTGAGCGAGAGTTTCCGCTGTCGAACCCGACCGCGACGGCCACGTTTTGATGGAGGCGAAACGCAAAAGGCGCCCTGTGCTGTGCGTTACCAGTGGACGTTAAAGATCCCCAAGTGGTTGAAATTAATCCGGAGCTCTGCACTACGGCACCTCTTTCTTCCTTTCTTCTCTCCGCCCCACCTTCGTCGCTTCGTTCACGGCAGACTGACAAAACTGAGGTGGGCCGATGCATATATGAAGGTGAGACGTGTGAACAAGGTATAGGTCATCGGGGAAGTAGCTACCTCTGCAGAAGACGATTAGCTGGTTGAAAGACAACTCATTCTCGCTCCTTCTTGCTGACAAGGACGAAGGTTTTGTTGAGCTGGATAGGGATGCGTACATGTCAAAAGCATCGGAAGCTGTTCTTGCTGTGTTTGATGAACGCAATGATATGTCGATTGCCAAGGTCATGAGCAAAGCAAAAAAACTTGTCAATAAGCTGAAATTAAATACGCTGTCAAGTAAGATAAACAGCAGCTCTAAATCCTTGTTGGAATTGTTTTTCACAGCCAAAACCCGTAAACCAGAGTAGCCGTTCCGCGTAATAGTCTCCGCAAATGGAACATGGCAGCAGCATGTAGCGAAATTTCTGCAGAAGAAACTGAATGGTTTGTCAATATATGATCCTGTTAGAGTAAATCGCTTGGACGATATGATAGATTTGTTGAAATGCAACTAGTATAAGAAGGTTCGTGGATTTTCAGCCTATGTAAAGGATCTGTATACACCTTGCCTCAAGAAGAAGTTCTGTCATCTGTAAACGACCTCACTGACCAACATGGCGCTATAGCGTTTCAAAATGAGTGCGGTATTTTCATTGGTGGCTTCCTCGAATTGCTTTCATTCTATCTTGTCTCGACGTTTGCGGAATGCAAAGACGAGGTTTTCATTCAAAATGATGGAATCTGCACCTTTAGCACCTTTTCTTAGGGATGTGCTCCTGGCTTCACGCGACAGAATGTCGAAAGAGCGTTTTAACAGGTCCAGTGCTTGTCGCATTTTTATATTTGCATACGACTACTTGGTGTTTTTAGACTTTGACAACCTCGATTTCGAGCAGCAGTTGCATGACGTCCTGTCGGTATATTTAGATTGCCTTAATCCATTGATGTTAACACACGAAGTACCAGTAGATTATTTTATTAGGTTTTTACATCTTTCGCTTCATTTTACTTCATCTCATGTTTGTTGGGCTTTTGAACCCCGGGGTGCAAAGCCAATCTTGCCTCTTTCATCAGCTCATTCAAAGCTGGCGAAGAGAGCAATTGTTTATTCTGTGCTTTACAATGCTGTAAAGAAATGCTGTGTGTACAGGTTGGAGCTCAGCGTCTGCAATCAACTAAACGCCTGACAAAGGCTGCCTACCCCCAGAGGTTTTAAGTTCTGTTGCAGAGAAACTGCAGGAAAAGTTCAGATTCGATAGGATAGGTGAAGCGAGACAAGAGGAAACGAAAAGGATTGCCGTGGTACCGTATCTGCAGCAAGTCTCGCGCAACTTGAAAAGAATTTGGAAACATGCTGCGGTCGAAGTTGTCTTCACGGCGCCTAAGCGACTGTCTAGCCTTGTCAAAAAAAAAAAAATCAGTGGAAAGAGAACCAAGTAGCTGCTTGATTAGGCCCGCGAAAGAATTGGCGCCTTGCCAGGAAGGAGTAATTTATTCTCTGCCTCTGTCATGCGGCAAGTGTTACATCGGCCAAACTCGCAGATGTAACACCGGTCGATGTGTCAACGAAAAATTGAAGGAGCACGAATATATTGTCTCTCGTGTCGCCATCACATGCCACGTAGCAAAACACTGGAGACACTGAAAAGACGACGAAGACGATGAAGGCAACGAGGACACCAAAATCTGTTTTCCACTGTATGAGGAATGCACTGTTATAGCAAAGAACCGCGACTCTCTAGCAAGGGAAATAATAGAAGCCCACCTGATAGCTAGGAACTCAAAAAAATGTGTCAGTACTCCCTCTGTAGCGCTGCCAGATAAGGAACATCGTTACGTTGATTGTGAACGCTAACTTGTGCGTGCTGTAACGCTGACATTTTTTGCCAAGTATGACACTTGCCTGTTGACACGTGCTTGATGAACTGGCGTTTTTAGATTTCACGCGTCAAGCGTGCTTGTATCCTTCCGGCCACCAGGGCAGTATTTATACTGCTTGGCGGCCAATAAATGTTTTAGTTGTTAGTCAGCGCTCTGTGTTGTGCTTGTGTCCCTTCTTCTCTGTCCCTTCTGTCGCGCTGTTATGGATCATCAGGAGGAAAACGGTCTCCATGTAAAGAAGAGGGAATGGGAATAGCATGGGAAACTTATCCAGAGGGTGTTTACTGTGTAGGGAGGATAGCATTGCGAGCGCGCAAGTAGGGGCAACCGATGAGTTGTTGCCAAGGTAACCGCACAGAAGGTAGTTGCTCGGAATAAAGAAGGAAAGTTTCCGTGGAAATAGTAGGGAATGCAAAGAGCCCAGTAATCTTAACCGAAGGGTGGTTAGTGTGGAAGGAGGCTTGTATTGGGAGAGCGCAAGTAGGCGCAACCGGCGAGTGGTTTCCACTGGAAACATGTAATCCAAAGATGCACCAACTTGCCCAGAAAGACGTTCTTTTATGCAGAATGTAATTAGTCGAAAAGGACGAGGAAGGCGGTTTCCATGTAAATATCAGGGAATGGAAAGAGCTTAGGAAACTTAAACGGAGGGTGCATACTGTAGGAGGAGGATTGCATTGCGAGAGCGCAAGTTAGGCACACCAATGAGAGGCCACGAGACCTAACCGGAGGGTAGTTACCTTAAAATAATGAGTTTTAATAATGGTTTATGGGGGTTTAATGTCCCAAAGGGACGCAAGCTGTGAGGGACGCCGTATTGAAGGGCTCCGGAAATTTCGACGACCTGGAGTTCTTTGACGTGCACTGACATCGCACAGTACACGGGCCTCTAGAATTTTGCCTCCATCGAAATTCGACCTCCGCGGTCGGGATCGAACCCGCTTCCTTCGGGTTCGATCAACCGCGGCGGCAATAATGAGAAGGTTTACCGTGGGAGTTGAAGGGTATGGCGCTTATAGTGAAACGTCCTGGAAAGGAAAGCTAACCGCAAAAGGAGTTTGCGGGGAAAAGTAGAAAGAGGGTTCTAGAAACATACGGATATGAAATCGCTCTTATATTCTGTGCCTCAGCTCGTCGCAAAATATTATCTTAACAGATATCGCTGAATCTGGTGTTATGTAGAGGTAACCGTGTTGTCAATTTTTTCGTGAGTAAATCTGTAAAACGGATGCTTGGGCGAGTTGGTAAGTCATTTTAAAACAGTACAGCGCGCCATTTGACAGGGACTACGTCGAAGACACGAACAGAGGAGCGCTGAACTTGCAACTGATGTTTATTGCTTGGAACGAGGCATATTTATTTATTTATTTATTCAAAATACCCCCAAAGGCCCTCATTTGAGGGTACAGTTCCAACAAAAAGAAGAAAACACAGACCTCTTCATAGATTCAAGTCATTCAAACATGCTGCACTGAACAAGGACGATAACTAAGATCATCATTCCCCCCCTCCCTTGTTCTTTGGAATGCCAGTTCTTTGGAACCAATCAATAAAGAGGGGCTGCTGACGCAGGCATCTTTTGACCAGGCGATGTGCGCTGCTTCAATTATTTCACGTGTTAGTTGGCTACTGTGCTTGCTTAAAACTTGTGTGCGAGTGAAGTCAGGGTGGCAAGTTTTGCTGTCACAGTCTCTACAGTGGATTCGCTCGTCTGTGTCGTGTCTTCCTCGTAGTCCCTGTCAAAGTGCGCGCTGTTCTGTTTTGAATCTGTAAGTTTGTTTTCGTTTCTGCGATAACAGAACCGCTAGTTACTAAATACTAGAGGTTCATCAGTACGTGTTAACCGTCGCTCTCGATTCCCGGACATAATTTTCTTTTCTGAGACGACCGAGCTTTAACGGCGCTTATACGCTGCTGTTGCGTGGTGTAACAAACATTGCCGTTTTTGTCAAGAGTGCCTGGGCTGCCCTTACCGCTTCTCATGCTGTTAGTTGGGTTATGATTTAGATGAGGAGGGTGATGGGATAGGTTCACATCACTCAGGTCATCTTCGCAGCTGACGCGACCTGGCGACCGCAGCGTCGCCGCTCTCCCTCGAGCTCGTTTTTTTCTGTGGTTACGGCGTCGTGGCTACTTTTGATAAAGATGACACGTGCGCACGCGTGTGTCGTCTGGCTGGGCCACTCACGTGGTCTCCGCGGGCTTTGCGCTGCAGGACGTACTCAGCTGAGCCCGTCTTGTTGACAAGACAGGGCCGCACTGCGCCGACCGCGAGAGCGGCGCCCAGCCGCTCGGCGCTGTCCAGCGACTGCGGGGCCGGCGGGGCGCGCAGTTCCGTGATAAGTTTAGAGCGCAGGCCCGTCAGCAGTGCCACGGCCGACAGCAGCCACACGGAGATGAGGAGCCGCGCCGCGCTCAGGCCGCCCCTGCACGCCGGAAGTGCAATACAGATCGCTGATTTGATAATATTTGTTGAACTAATAGTTGGTTAATTCTTAGTTTACACAGAACAAGGCTGGACAAGTCTCGTGAAGTCGTCACGATGCATACCTTTTTAAAGCTTAAGATTAAGAAGGTAGCTTGTCTTTTATATGGGGTAATAATAGAGAGTGGTGACATCCTATATAAGATGCTTCTACGAGTCTGCTGTGATGATTTTCGTTCGCCTCTGTGCTAATGAATCTATCTGTTTCACCATCAGTCTAAATTACTCTTGCGTGTATAGTCTGCAGAAGACCCTTACAAAATTCGCCGTCCTCCTGGCTTCTCACGCCTATGAAAACGCCTATGGAAACACCCGCGGCCGAGACCCACTACACTCGCTGCACTCGGACCAATCACGCTCGCAACATTTGACCGTGACGGAGCAACCACTCCCAACAGCACCCCGATGGATTGGCGCGCAGCGGCGACAGAGGAGGATGGCGAGAGTACGTGAAGCACCCATGGCGACGCAGCTAACTGACCGAATAGGATTTCTGATGCCCCTGTTAAGGTTTATTCAATTATAGATCATATTCAATTTGACCATTTTTTCCATTCTAGATGCCCGTCGATGCAGCTTTATCTTTTATTGTGTCTTGCTGTGGTCCTTCTCATCAACTGCAGCAATGGCTGTAATGCCGTCGATTTAACTCAGCAAGCATGTCGACTAAAATCGCCAGCTAAAACATATTATGTTCTAAGTTCCTATATTGATGAGCTTCTTAGCAGCGGCGAATTAAGAATGTTACGAGCGAACACATAAACATCGTGCACCCACGCGACAGCAAGCGTGCCTAGTGTTACTGTATATGCTCCCTCAGGGAGCAGAGTTGCGCGACTGTTTCCTCGCGCCGCTCTTGACGCCATTCGCCGAGCGGCCGTCACGTGATTCCGCTGACGACGTTTGTTCTATTTTGAAGTGGAGGAGCCGACTTTCCAGGCGCAAAGCCGGGTCCTCGCCAGCCCCAGTACCTTCTCGCCTGCCATCGTGATCGGACGCGTCCGGTGCAGTCGGCTGCGGTGTGTTCCCGCCTTTTCCGTGCGTTACAGTTGTATATATTTTGATAGTGTGCAGTGACGGCAGCCTAGTCTGATAAAAGTTACAGTTCAATATAAATTATAAATTGTTCAGCAGGCACGCTCAAACTCCATGCGGCGACTCATGTTTGCCATCAACAAATTATCTTCGTTTTTCCTGCAACGCTACAAGTTTCAAATGAAAATGTGAACAAAGGTTTTGTTCCTAACCTAACTGTACGTGACAGAGCATTTCTCATGTGCAGCCGCTGCCAGCCTGTCTGCTTATTCTGCTGCCACCTCCAGCATTTTGCGGAAATGGTTTGTTTCGTGAAATAAAGAATGTGTGACAAGCAAACTGTATGTGAAATTTTGTTCTAGTCCCAGTCAACTACACAGAAGTGGGAGGCCAGTCTCTCTGCATGAGAAAAAGCTTTGCCCAGGCTATTTAACTATTTTATTTGTTAAGAATACCCTTAAGGTTCCACTGACAAGGATGTAAACACTGGAGGAGAGGGGAACAAAAATAGCATGAAATACTTGAAAGCAAAATTGGATATTCTGATAATTAGTTTTCCTTGAGTAAAAGCATGGAGCAGTCCAAAACAAAGATATTTCAGAATGCAGTGAAGGTACATATATTTCAAGTAGGTCAAGAGAAAACGCTATAGTGTTTAGGGAAAAACGAGCAAATTACAGCACCAGAAAGAGATACACATCACTTTTCGAGATCCTTGGAATCTATTAAAGAAGTACGGCACGTGATGTGTTTGGCTTGAAAAGATGACCATATCATAGGAAAAATGCAATGGAGGGCTAGAAGTCAGAGCGACAAATGATAAGTATATTTTCTGAAAGATAAGCGCGCGAGTTTGCGATATCTGTGCCTTTGGTTGGTTAGATTTACTTGCGTGCAAAATGCATTGCTTTATACTGCCCACATTCACATCGTATGCAGCGTGGTTTCACAAGCTTCGTGCAACATCGGCGGTCGCAACCCTAAAGAATAATGTATTTCAATGTGGTTCTGCAGGGAGATGCAATGCCGCACTTCTCTTCATCGCACAACTCACGCAGGTTTTTCATTTTCAAGCATTTCTGCGCCATTAATGTCCGTACTGCGAGCTATCGCTGTCATTCCGCGATCTTTCGGTCGTGCTGTATGATATTTTCGGCAAATCAGATTATTTTTCGGCGTTTTTTTCAACGAAGTATGATGGGCTTAGTATCGATCCCTGAGCACTGAGACAGTAAAAGGAAAAAAGGATGCCCGCAATCCAGCGCCATTTGTAAGCTTTTCAAAAAAAAAAGCGAACTGCTCCACAACGCCAGCACAGTCATGATCCCAGCGCCTGTGCGCTCGAGGAGCTGCTTTCCCGCACAGCCTGGAACAAAATGGCGGACCTTCGCGCAACTCTGCTCCCTGCGGGAGCATATACAGGAACACTAAGCGTGCCTACCTTTTCCTGCCATCTGGTGGCCACACTGCTGACCTCGCTCTGCCGGGAACTGGCCGGCGACGATGACGGCGACCGCCTTCGGGCGAGGACTGCCGTGTGCGCTGGTGCGCGGTGGCGACCAGGTTGTCGCGCCAGTCGATCGGCTGGCCGAAGCACAGCGCCACAAGGCTAGCCGCCAACGAGAGGGACTCCGCCGCATTTCGTCTCAAGACCTTGCCTCGGCGTTCAGGGACCGCATCACTCTGAAGCAGAACCAAGCCCAGTGAGCTCGTTAGCCGGCGCCTGTTCGCTGAGCATTGCTTCTCAAAGTTATCAGCGGTTATGGTGCTCGGCTGCTGACCCGAAAGGCGTGAGTTCGATCTCGGCCGCGGCGGTCGCATTTCGATGGAAGCTTACCCCCGTACTGTACAATGTCAGTGCGCATCAAAAATGCCAGGTGGTCGAAATATCCGGAGTCCTTTTCTATTACGGCCTCCCACATAGCCTTAGTAGCATTGCGACATTAAACCTTATGAAACCAAACAATTAAAAACCGGTCTTCAGACAAGAAAAAACAAACTTAGAGAGACTCAACGCTGCTGGGCCGAAGGTGGAGCGATGGCTCTGACGATATAAGACACAACACTGGTTTCAATGTTGTTATATTTCCCTTGCCCGGTCTGGAGCTTTGACTGTGGGCGACCGGGCGTTGCAGTAAACACACCAGCGTTCCGTTGAACGTATCAAAGAGCACCAGCGTTCTATGCAGAACCCTCATTCATGCCCTGTGCATGCGATGCTGGCAGACGCTTTCCCGCTCCATTCGGTCAAGGAGTGTGACGTCACGGAGGGAGTGCGCAGCACACCTGGGACGCCTCCTTTCCTCCCATGTTCTTCGAAACGCGGCGACGGCGACCAAGCGCACATCTGCCGGAGCTCTCCGCGGCAGCGCGCGCATGCGCACTGCGGCAACTGCCCTCCTCCTCTCTGCGCCGCGCGCGATGTACCTCCTCTCTACAGCGGCTGGGACGCGCGGCTTACGTGACTAGAAACACGTGTGGCTCTTCAGAGGACAAATTGCGGAGCCAGAGCTCGTACCCTGAAACTCGCCGGAGGGGCTTCATGATAGGAATAGAGCTATCGCTATGAAAGAAGCGTGGCGAAACAGCTCACTGAGCCGCGTCGCGCATCTTTACTTTCTTGCCTTCCAGAATTACGCTAAAGTTAAATAAACTGCGTCAGCTTGATGACGCTATAGGCGTTGTAGAGTCGATTAGGGCCAATGCAGCTCAGTGGAGGCAAAAGAAAATAATGCTTTACCCAAGAAAACGTGGCACGCGGCAGGCACGAGCCGGACATTCTTATTGGTGTTGTTCAGCCCAAAGACATAGCGACAGTCCACCTGGTGCGAAGAAAACATGCGCGCCTACCAAACCAGGGAGCCAGTCACTCTGACAAGTTTTTCATTGGAAAGAACCAGTTCGCATTACAGTGCTCGGTTATAAAGGTGAATAAGAAGCACACTGGTCACCATGCAATTTATGGCTAGGCCCTATCCTCCCCTTTCATCCTTGTATAGCATTGTTACCTTGCCAATTTATGGGAATAATTCTTTTTTGTTATTCCCTGGAAAAGGACAGGGGTAATTGGAGAGACATAGGAGAGGCCTTTGCCCTGCAGTGGGTGATTCAGGCTGATGATGATAATGATGATGTTATTGAACGTTCGAAGTTTTCTCCTTAAGAAATAGGTTGGCACCTATTGATACTTGGCCGGCAAAAAAAGCGCAGTTATTGATGATAAAAATTGCATCTAAAAATTTTCACGACACTCGATTCACATCGCCGTTGTGAGGTGAACGGCGGTGCTGCCTTGGCTCTTTGATCGGCGATTTAAAAAGATGGTCGATTTTCGTAGTCAAGCTAAATGCGAATGAGGTACGCTAGCAGTTCGCTTTTCATTTTTGTTTGGATAGCGATAGTGGGTTAAGGTCCATATATGCGGAATTCGTCATTCTCTACATTCCTACATCCCCAGGAATTTGCCTGCCAATCCTGGCGCAGTGTTGCAGCTGTCAAACGATGCGCCACTGCACGTCTATGGTATAGGTGCAGTAATGGATGGGTTGCTTGGGTTGCTTGGATTCGGCTGCGATCAAAGTTGTTCTTCCCGAGCCGCCTCTCACGATTAATTGAGCTGCCGCCTGACACAGTGGGCAGGGTGCCCACAACTCGGTGGGCAGGTGAGCATCCTGCCACAATACCGGCTTCAGACGCACGGACGGATCGACGGACCGACAGACAGACAGACAACGGCTAAATGCGGGGAATGACGACTAGAAGTGCGAACTGAAAAACTGTGTCGACGCGCACAGTTTATGAGCGTTATCGACCGGCGGTAACGATACCTGTATGTTATTTTTGTCTTTTTGAAGCTTATATATATGGTTTACAGTGAAATCATCTTCGCTGTTGATAGAATGCCGCAGTGGATCGGCACAGACACCTGAAGTAATGTGGCAACTACGGTACTGTGCGGATTCAGAACGAAACAGACATAAAGGAGGAAAAATAATTTAAAAGTATCCAGGCTATACCTGTCGTCCACCCACAACTCATAAAAAGTTTCGATCTTCACGCAGAAAACAGGTGCTTGCATTGGCTACTGCCTTAAAGCAATTTTAAGGGGCATTTTCTATCATTTTGCAACAGAAAACACTGTAGCTGCCGAGCAGGATTAGGCGTCGCAAAAATGGTTAGGTCTGATGACGGTTGCATGGTGCTACTACATTATAACAGTGAATGCCTACTTCTGTCACCGCTGTTGTTTGTGCGTTCAAAGATCGTGTCTGAACTTTTTTAATTGAAACATGAAGCTCAAAAACATGATATCAATTATTCTTGGCCCTCTCCCTCCATTTCTCATAGCATCATGTCTACAATTGCTATGAGCCCAAAGCTAATAAGCCCCTCCGCCCCATTTTTTTTTATTTGAAAATGAAACTGAGCACAATTCAATATGTACAATAATAACTGGACCCATAGCCAGGGGCTAGTTTCGGGTCCAACACAATACAATACAACATATTTGCAGCACGCGTAAACGAACATTTCTATTCCTAAAATGAAAATTAGAACGTTATAAGATTTGCGGAGAAAAAATACTGGAATACAAACAAAACGCTCACAAAAAACATATTTCTCTTCGAAACAAAAAGTAAAAATTCATACCATATACTTCACATATTCATCAGGAACATTTTGAGGGATTGTACAAAATTTGTTTCTGTTTTAACCTCATTAGGAATGCCATTCCAGATTAAAACTCCATTGAATTCTAATAATCTTTGCCCGTAAGTATTGTGACAGGCGGGCAAATTGAAATGTTTGCACTAGCAGCCCTAGTCTCCCTTTTAGGAGTTATAAAGATACTGTGGGGAAGCGGTTCATTGAGCTGTAGTATTTTATGAATTGTCTGGGCTATCTTTAATGCATACATGGAATGGAAAGGTAGAATGCCGATGGACTTGAAAAGTGGTTCAGTAGAGTCAGTATATTTTGAATAAGTAATTATTCTTATCGCTCTCTTCTGCAATCGGATTACAGGTTCGAGATATGTGGGGTATGTGTTACCCCATGACTCCATGCAGTAGATTAGCTGGCTTTGTATAAAAGCAAAGTAGAGTATTCAGAGTATAGAGAAATGAAAACATTCTCGCGCTTGTAATAAAATATGGCAACCATATGCCAGCTTTGAGCAAACTTGCTTTACTTGATTCTTCCAGTGCATATCAGAATCAAGATATACGCCAAGATATTTAAAACTGCTTACTTCTTGTATTGGCTGGTTATTTAAATACAAAGCAACATTTTGGTAGTTTAATTTTTTTCCCCTAGAGCGGAACAAAGTATATTTGGTTTTCTGAATGTTAACGGAGAGGTGGTTGTTAGTAAACCAGTTAAGAACCATTTCCATCTCTTCGTTTATCTTTTTGTTGAGTTCATCGATTGTGTCTCCTATAAATATTAAAGCTGTGTCATCAGCGTACATCACTGCTTGAGAATGTTTTAGTATAGACGGGAGGTCATTTACATAAAGCGAGAAAAACATTGGTCCCAGAACTGAGCCCTGTGGTACCCTAGTCAGCACGACCTGCGCCCCAGAAATCACGTTATTCATTACAACATGCTGTACGCGGTTTGTAAGGTAACTATTGAAAAAATCTAACATTTTCCCTCGGAAGCCATACTTACTGAGTTTATCAACAAGGATTGTATGATTAACCGTATCGAATGCCTTTTTAATATCTAAATACACCACTATGGCAATCTTATTATCGTTGAGGGCAGTATTTATCATTTGCGATAGGACAAGGACTGCGGATGCTGTTGATCTATGCGGCGTGAAGCCATGCTGACTTGGGCATATAATATTAAACTTACCTATAAATTTCTTTATGCGTATACATAGTATTTTTCAAAAACTGTATTGATGACACCAAGGACTGAAATTGGCCTGTAATTACTCGGTTCCGACAGTTCCCCTTCTTTATGGATAGGCACGGCTTTAGCTACATTTAGTCTTGCAGGAAATATTGAACATTCTATAGAGTGCGTAAATAGGTGTAATAGGTGCATGGCTAATATGTCAATATTATCTTTGATTATTTTTACTGGAATGGCGTCCAGACCCGGGGATTTGCTTACTTGAAGTGTGCTTACTACACTAACGATTTCGCCCAGCTCGAGCTCTTTCATTACAAAACTATTTATAACAGGGTTTATAAGATTGCTAGGATCAGTTATCGGGATCAGCTGCTGGGCTAAGAGAGGCCCGATATTTACAAAGTAATTGTTAAATATGTCCACCACATCCTGATCAATTACATCAGGTTGTACTTGTTGCTTAGAGGTAGGGCGAATAGCATCCTTTACGATGTTCCACATTTTCGCTGTATTTCCATTTGCTTGCTGAATAAGGAAGGAGTAATATTTCTTTTTTCTTTTTCTCATCATGGAGACTGTGGAATTCCTAAGGAGCTTAAATTGGGTTAGGTAGTATTCATTTCTTTTATTCTGTTTCCATTTTTTATACCAGTACTCTCTTTTCTTTAGATCACCAAGAATGGATTTTGTCATCCACGGGCAAACAGGTTTCTTGTAGTTTCTTATGCATGTTTTCTCACTACATTGTGCAATTATACTTTGAAGGGCGTCAATAAAATTGTTAAATTCTGTGTCAACATTACCGTCATATGCAGCAGAGAAATCTGTTCCAGTAAGTTGCGAAGTAAGCCATGATTTATTTTTTTATGATGTTTAGTGTGATTATGCTTCACACACTCTGGAGCCTTATTTTCCAGGGCAGCAAATATTGGCAAATGGCCGGAAATTGGAACAGAGCACACACCAGCACAAACAATGTCATCCCTGCTACAAAGGACATGGTCAATCACCTTGAATAAACAGCGCGAACAAAGACGAGCACAAAAGACAAGAAAGCGAACGACACGGCGCTTTTGTGCTCGTCTTTGTTCGCGCTGTTTATTCAAGATGCTTAACCAACTAGCCCGCCAAAACGTGTTAATGGTCAATCAGTGTACTTGTGGTGGTGGTAATCCGGGTGGGCTCAGCTATTAGATTATGTAAGTTGAAGGATTCCAGCAACAATGTGTAATCATTTTGTGTGTCTGATAACGAGATAACGAAGTAAGGGATGTTTCAAACCTTTCAGTGAAAGACCCCAGTGATGAACTTGGGGGGCGGTACACCACTCCAACTGTTATGCCATTTGCCAGTTTGATAAAGAGTGCTTCTATACAATCGTCGCTAACAGATGCTGAAGAAAGGGCCCGAAATGCAATGTTTCGTTTAATGAATAAGGCTACACCACCTCGTCTTGCATGCGACTCCCGTGGGAGTGACAATAATTTATAGCCGGGGATTGAAATGGTCTCATTTTTCCTCAACCAAGTTTCACTTAAAGCAATTAAATCGAAAGTAGACTTATGGCGAGAAATATATCCAGTCAGTTCATTGAGGTTTTTACGTAGGCTTCGAACATTACAGTGTAGAATTGAGAATGTGTCTCCGTTTTCTATCAGTTGGTCTATTTGAGAAATAGTGTACGGCATTTTCTGCCTTAAAAAAAAAACAAAAACAAAGAACACAAAACAAGATGCTACCCTTGATTCGGTCAGTCTACTCTCCCTAAGCCGTCCTCTGACGCAATGTGTAGGACAGACGACTTTTCCACTTTCCTCATCAAGATTTTCCCTTGTTCCACCCAAATGAGCTTCCAGCCTTTGTCTTTCTTGAGTTGCCGGGCTTTGGTGAGTAGACGTTTAGTTTCCACACAGAGATGCTCATTAATATACACTGGCTCCTCGCCCTCGAATCCCAGATCCCCGGAATTGATCCTTTTCTTCCTAGCAGCAGCAATCAATCTATTTCGGGCAGTCTTAGTACAAAACTTCACAATAACGTTAGGTTTACCCTTATCTTTCGACCGCACACGGTGAACCACATCGATGTCACCCTCCGAGACAGAGGCACCAAGGTTGAGCGCAATGTCCTCAACCGCCTTCCGCAGGTCTTCGTCTTTAACCATAGGTAGCCCCCGAATTTCAACGTTCATGCTCCTGCTATACTGCTTTAGTTCCACAATCTCCTTCCTGGCTTCTCTGAGTTCTTCGCTTAGCCGTTCGGTTTCTATTTTGCTACTGGCGTTCTGACTCTTCACCTCTTCAAGCTCTTGACGGAAGCCTTCAACATTCTTTCTGAAATTCTCAAATACACTGTTTATATGGTTCATGGATTCACAGGCGTCGGCAAGTTCCTTTCTCATCTCGGCATTTGAACTCGTCACTTTTGCTACATCGCTCTTCATTTCTTTGGCAAACACATCAAGCCTTACTACCAGATCTGTAAGGACATTTACAACTTCTTTTATACTATTAGGCTGCTTCTCTGTAATGGTTGCTGCAAAATCACCATGCTGTTCACTATTACTTCTATTCATGTTACTGTTCAGTGGCAGCAGTGAAATCCTGTGCTAACAGGACCATCCAAGGCAATCAAAGGAAGACACAAGAACGTCACAACACACTTTTTGGCAGCAGCAGCGGTAGGAGCGCACAGGCTTATTCTACTGAAAAACCAAAAGGTATTCCACCAACCTGTGAATACAGAAGCACGTCGCATTAACGTCCGGCCTCCGTCGCCGCTGCTGCCGAAGTGATTAGGCCAGCCGAGATCAACGCCCACGCGATGTGGCGATAACAGTCCCGTTTTCCCAGTTCCGTCGGAAAATGGCAGCTCCTACAATGGCGGGAAGCGCGAACACGCTGCGTCGTTGAAGAATGCGCTGCACATTTCCAAGTTCGGAGTGCTGTTCCCAGATCTTCTCCGCCAGGCAAGCTTGCTTCTGTGTCAACGTAAGTCCTCGTCGGGATAGGTGTAGATCAACGGGCACCTGTGAATACAGAAGCACGTCGCATTAACGTCCGGCCTCCGTCGCCGCTGCTGCCAAAGTGATTAGGCCAGCCGAGATCAACGCCCACGCGATGTGGCGATAACAGTCCCGTCTTCGCAGTTCCGTCGGAAGATGGCAGCTCCTACAATGGCGGGAAGCGCGAACACGCTGCGTCGTTGAAGAATGCGCTGCACATTTCCAAGTTCGGAGTGCTGTTCCCAGATCTTCTCCGCCAGGCAAGCCTGCTTCTGTGTCAACGTAAGTCCTCGTCGGGATAGGTGTAGATCAACGGGCACCTGTGAATACAGAAGCACGTCGCATTAACGTCCGGCCTCCGTCGCCGCTGCTGCCAAAGTGATTAGGCCAGCCGAGATCAACGCCCACGCGATGTGGCGATAACAGTCCCGTCTTCGCAGTTCCGTCGGAAGATGGCATTTCCTACAATGGCGGGAAGCGCGAACACGCTGCGTCGTTGAAGAATGCGCTGCACATTTCCAAGTTCGGAGTGCTGTTCCCAGATCTTCTCCGCCAGGCAAGCCTGCTTCTGTGTCAACGTAAGTCCTCGTCGGGATAGGTGTAGATCAACGGGCACCTGTGAATACAGAAGCACGTCGCATTAACGTCCGGCCTCCGTCGCCGCTATTACAAATTAGTTTAAAGGAGCATTATCAGCTTCGCGAATACCGTTCAAAAGTCATGCCATAACCTTCAAACGCCGTTTTGATAGCCACGTCTCGCACGTTGCAGCCACCGGTTACCAATCGCAGTTGTTGTTGTTACCCTCATACAATGGCATATGCCCACATAGGGGGATTGGCCAAGAATTGGGGGCACAGAGAGTTTTTCAGGTAAATATTTCCTAGACGAAAATAAAATAAATGCTCAGGAAGGAACAAGTAAACAAAAAGGAACGACGAAATGAAACGGGAAGTGCATAACGGGACCGCAGTTGTCGACAATGGCCGGCAGCGGTTTTAAGAAGAAGCGAACTGAATGCGGTTCCGATCAACTTAAAGAAAAGGAAAGACTGCCGTTGTTCCTACATGCAAGTTTTAGTCACAGCCTGGAAAAGTCTGCCAACAGAATCGGTGGAAAAGTTGTATTTTCCACACTCATCAGCTATAGGTAGTGTTGCAAATGGGTTGCAAGCCCCAAGGGTAGCGTTGGCCTGGCGGCCTGGGGCACAGCTGGAAACATCCGAAGGTCCTGGCAAAGGATGAGTCGACTGCCAACAGAACAACTTGTTTATTCTAGCATCGCAAAAGAGCAGCCGGTCAGGTCGACCGAAGTGGAGAAACGGGCGACCACGTTACTCGACGAAAGAAATCGAAGCCTCCCTTTTGGCGTCTGGGGCAGCTGCCTTTATACCCTCGGAGTCGAGGGCAGGAAGGAACGGCTCGGGATGAGGCGCACGAGACGGCGACGCACGGACACGTTGAGACGTGACGTGACGCGTCCGCCGGGCCGGCGCCGGTCAGACCTCCTCGCCTCCCAGTTGGGGAGCTCCTCTCCCCGGCTGCCGCGCTGACAAGCGTGGGCACCAACATGCACACACACACACACGCACACAAGAAGACACGTGGCATTGAAACCTGCCTGGACGCGCTTGGCGGGAGGCGTTGCGGCAGCGCTGAACGGGCCAAAATGACCGCCACTTTGAACGAAGCCCCGGCGTCCGTTGCATCCGCGCCGGCTATACCGCGCGTCGTAGGCGAAACGTAACAGACCGCCCCGCCGGGAGAAGGAGATCCTGATGGTCAGGGGACTGCATCCGCTGTCCGGAGAGATGTCGCTCGATGATGCTCGTAATCGAAATCGGTCGTCCCTCGGCGTTGCCTGAGCGCAGCGCACAGAGAAGGCCTCGTTCTCAGGTTCAGGTTCACACAGGACACTGCAAAGTGACTTCGGGAGAGTTGCCATTTTTGTTCTCGTTCCCAGCAAGCGTTAGAACTACGCCGAAACGCAACCGCTCAGTCAGCAAGCATGACACAACCCTCACTAAGCTCTGCCAGGCTCTTTCCCCTTTTATACTACTGCCTAGTTCCTTACAGTAGTCAAGCAGCACTCAGAACGCGTCCACAAATGGGAAAATTGCACTAGAAAGCACATCATCACTTTGAAACACTAAACAAAAGCAATATGTTAAAAATCCTGCCTCAGGAAGAAAACATCAGTAACAAACAACTTTGAGGCGGATTCCTACGTTAGGGGCCTCGACTTAAGCCATCGGCGTTACCGTTGAGACTCCCCTTTTTGTAACGCACCTCAAAGGAATATTGTTGCAAAGCGAGGCTCCAGCGCAGGAGGCGGCCATTTTTGGGAGAGATGGTCTGCAGCCATTGGAGACGGCAGTGATCCGTCTCAATGATAAACCTCGAGCCGGCTAGGTAGCACGACAATTTCTGAACGGCCCACACGAGACACGCACACTCTTTCTCGGTGGCGCTGTACGCCTGCTCACGACAGGTCAGCTTACGACTAGCATACAGGACGGGGTGTTCCACTTCTCCATTTTCCCGTTGGCACAGTACAACGCCCATGCCTCGCTCACTAGCATCGCACTGAACAACGAACCCTTTTGTGTAGTCTGGTGATCGTAGCACAGGCTGGCTTGTTAGGGCGCTCTTTAAGGCGCTAAAAGCTCTTTCCTTTGTCTCGCCCCAGACGACTGTTTGGGGCTCTGTTTTTCTTAGAGCATCCGTCAGGGGAGCCGCGATATCGGAGTACCTGGGGATGTACCTCTGATAGTAGCCGGCGACACCTAAGAACGACCGAATATCGGTCTTTGTGCGCGGTTGCGGGAAGTCTCGCACAGCGGCCACCTTTATTTCAGAGGTGCGGCGACGACCCTGTCCAATCACGTGACCGAGGTAGACAACCTCGGCCTGTGCTAATTGGCACTTGGGAGCCTTGACTGTCAAGCCTGTTTCGCGCAGGCGGGTTAGCACTGCCCGCAAGTGTGCCATATGCTCACACCAGGATGCGGAGAATATCGCTACGTCGTCTAAATGCGGTAAAGCGAATTCTTCCTGTCCCCGCAACACTTTGTCCATGAGGCTTGAAAAGCAGTATGGCGCGTTCTTCAAACCAAAACTCAAAACTTTAGGACGGAATGTTCCCATTGGTGAAATGAACGCCGCATACCTACTAGCCTCTTCTGTAAGTGGAACCTGCCAATAACCCCTGACAAGATCTAGGCTGGAAATAAACTGAGCGCTACTAACTTTCTCAAGGCGCTCCTCGATCTTAGGGATCGGATAAATTTGATCCTTAGTGATCGAATTAGGCCTGCGGCAGTCGACGCAAGGACGAGGTTCCTTGCCCGGTACCTCAACTAAAATCAAAGGGGAGGTATAATCACTCTCACCCGCCTCAATAACACCGAGCTGTAGCATTTTCTTTATCTCAGCCTCCATAATATCGCGCTGGCGGGGTGACACCCGGTACGCCTTGGATCGTACTGGCCCTGGGGAGGTAAGTTCTATTTCATGAGTAAGGACAGAAGTCCTACCAGGCCTCTCAGAGAACTGACCTTGAAACTCTTGTAAGGGTTGGTGTAGTTCGGTTTTCTGCTCAGGCGACAGCGGGGCTTTACTGATTAAGTCACTAATGACCTGATCAGTGTCTTCCCTGTTCGTCACTGGGCCTAGTCCCGGAAGCTTGACCGGAAGCTCTTCGGGAGCGTTTACCATCATACACACCACTGCTTCCCGTTGTCTATAGGGTTTCAGCAGATTACAGTGGTAAACTTGCTGTGCTTTCCGTTTTCCTGGCAGACTCACCACGTAGTTAACGTCCGACAGTTTTTGAGTAATCCGTGCTGGGCCCTCCCACTGCACGTCGAGTTTGTTCTTTAGCGATGTGCGCAATATCATTACCTCATCGCCCACCTCAAAACGACGGGCCCTGGCTGTTCGATCATAATAAACCTTGGCCCTCTGCTGGGCCTTTGCCATTGCTTCACCTGACAACTCCTGTGCCCTTCTTAAGCGTTCGAGGAGCCTAAGCACGTACTCGACCACGACTGGGTCGTCGCCCCTGCCTTCCCACGAGTCTCGAAGCATGCGAAGCGGAGACCGCAGCGAGCGACCGTACACCAGCTCAGCTGGCGAAAACCCCGTATCCGCATGCGGCGCGGTCCTTAATGCAAAGGAAAGTGAGAGTAGCGCAAAACGGGACAAAGTCCCTTTGTCCCGTTTTGCGCTACTCTCACTTTCCATGGATCACCGTTACCGACTCGCCCAAGTTTCCACCCTTAATGCAAACATCACCCCAGGCAGACACAGCTCCCAATCACTTTGTTGTTCTAAAAACAATGCTCTCAACACGCGCTTCATGACGGAGTGGAGCTTCTCAACGGAATTCGACTGTGGGTGGTACACTGAGCTGTGTAACAGCTTTACCCCACACCTTTCGAGAAAGGCTGTCGTCAAAGCGCTAGTAAACACTGTGCCCTGATCTGACTGGATTTCCGCAGGAAAACCAACTCGCGCAAATATGGACAGTAGTGCATTGACTATCTCAACTGAGCTGAGTTCTTTAAGCGGCACTGCTTCAGGGAACTTTGTCGCTGGGCAGATCACAGTCAAAATGTGTCTGTACCCCGTGGCTGTTACCGGCAGAGGTCCCACTGTATCCATAACGAGCCGTCTAAAAGGCTCCGTAATGATAGGTACCAACTTCAACGGCGCCCTCGATTTGTCCCCTGGTTTGCCAACCCGCTGACAGGTGTCACATGTCCTCACAAAGTGTTCTGCGTCACGAAAACACCCTGGCCAATAGTACTCTTGCAAGAGACGGTCCTTAGTCTTCTTAACTCCTAGGTGTCCGGACCACGAACCGCCATGCGACAAGCGCAACAGATCCTGACGGTAGCACTGAGGCACGATCAGCTGATCGAACTCCACTCCCCTGCGGTCTAGATACTTCCGGTACAGGACCCCACCTCTTTCCACAAAACGAGCATTTTTCTTGGCGATACCTTCCTTGACATTGCAGCGCATGTTTTTCTAGGCTGTCATCCTTTTTTTGCTCGGCTATCAAAGCCGACCGGCTGACTTTTAGCAACCTATTAAGTCAATCTGACGTAGGCGCGATGAGCAAATCTGCAGATAGCTCTTCTAGCTTTCCCGTGTCGGGCATTTCCTACCTGGTGCCTTCAACGCTACAGGCTCAATTTTATTCAGTTCGGACGTGCTCTGAATATCAGCTTGCTGCGCCTCCGACCCTTTCTCATTGTTCGACAACGTCGGCCCCGCAACTACCGCCTTTGCGGCGAGCTCCCGAACTCTCGATCTGGTTAAGGCCTGAACGCTAGCCTCACCAAACAAAAGCCCCTTCTCGCGCAGGAGGTGATCGGACCTGTTCGAAAATAGGTACGGGTACTGGCGGGGCAGCATAGATGACACTGCGGCCTCCGTCTCAATTGCTCCGAAAGGTCCTTCAATAAGCACTTTTGCTACGGGCAGACACACGCTATGAGCTTCCACGGCTTGCTTGATCCATGCGCACTCGCCCGTGAACATATCGGGTTCTACGTAAGAGGGGTGAACTAAATCCATTGTAGCTGCGGAATCACGAAGCACTCGGCACTCTTTCCCGTTCACGAGGAAGTCTCGCATGTAAGGCTCGAGAAGCTTCATGTTCTCGTCAGTGCTGCATAATGACAAAAACACAACTTTTGTTTTTGTTTCTGGACACTGCGCCGAAAAGTGACCCGGCTTCTGGCACGTATAACACACGCGCGCTTGCCTCGTCTCGAACCGCTTTCTGCGTTCGGCTTCGGCTGCCGCCGTCTCCTTACGTTCGGTCGGACTGCTTTCACTCGCATCCGCACTACGTGTGTCCCCCCTTGCTCTCATGGGTGTGAACTTCGGCCTCTCAGACTTGGAGCCAAATTCACCCTTTTGACCGTCCTTAGCTCCGCGAGCCCGACGCGTCACAAACTCCTCGGCTAGCTCGGCGGCTTTAGCCACTGTACTAACGTCTGGCCTATCCAAGACCCAGTACCGCACGTTCTCAGGTAACCGACTATAAAACTGTTCCAGCCCGAAACACTGCAGAATTTTCTCGTGGTCACCAAACGCTTTCTCTTCTTTGAGCCACTCCTGCATGTTTGACATAAGCCTGTAGGCAAACTCTGTATATGACTCACTTCTGCCTTTTTCATTTTCCCGAAACTTCCGACGGAACGTCTCCGCTGACAGCCTGTACTTTTTTAGCAGACTCGATTTCACTTGGTCGAAATCCTCTGCCTCCTTTCTCTTCAAGCGAGGGACTACGTCGGCCGCCTCGCCGGGTAACAAAGTGAGCAAGCGCTGTGGCCACGTTTCCCGAGAGAACCCCTGCTTCTCGCACGTTCGCTCAATGTTAACCAGGAACAAACCAATGTCCTCTCCAAGCTTAAACGGCCGCATCAGGTCAGTCATTTTGAACGATACTCGTTCTCCTGCACTGTGTGCCTCACTTCCATTACGAGCGCGTTCCATCTCTACCTCGAGACGCTTCATTTCCAAAGCGTGTTGACGGTCACGCTCTTCTTTCTCTTTATCTTTTTGTTCTTTACGTTCGCGCTCGTCTTTCTCGTTTTGCTCTTTACGTTCGCGCTCGTCTTTCTCTTTTTGCTCTTTACGTTCGCGCTCCTGTCTTTTTGCCCTCTCCTCAATGGTCTCAAGGCATTCCGACAGCTCGTCATCCTCAGCCTCCAACTCAAGAATAGCCCTCAGCAATTCTGGTTTTCTGAGTTTGTCTGAGACATCCAGACCCAACTCTCTTGCAAGCTCCAGCAATTTCGGTTTGCGCAACGACTTCCAATCCATGGCTGCTCCGAGTGCTGCTTTTTCTACTGCCTACTATTGTCTTGCCGCAAACTAAGCCGGCAGCAACGACAACCACAATTACCAGCTCTGTTTCTGACACTAACAAAAGCCTGGCAAAACTCAGAAGAAGAAAGTCCCGCACTCACCAAACCTCGCAGCCAAGAATTCAGCGCAGTCGTTCCGCTGCAGGCAACCAGTCATCACACAGGGCTCGTTGCACTGATCCCGGATGGTCGTTGTGCTGCTCAGCATACAGTTGACCGCATATCTTCGCTGCTGGCCTCCGTTGTCGCGATCCCACCGCTGGCAACCAGTTGTTGCAAATGGGTCGCAAGCCCCAAGGGTAGCGTTGGCCTGGCGGCCTGGGGCACAGCTGCAAACATCCGAAGGTCCTGGCAAAGGATGAGTCGACTGCCAACAGAACAACTTGTTTATTCTAGCATCGCAAAAGAGCAGCCGGTCAGGTCGACCGAAGTGGAGAAACGGGTGCCCACGTTACTCTACGGAAGAAATCGAAGCCTCCCTTTTCGCGTCCGGGGCAGCTGCCTTTATATCCTCGGAGTCGAGGGCAAGAAGGAACGGCTCGGGATGAGGCGCACGAGACAGCGGCGCACGGACACGTTGAGACGTGACGTGACGCGTCCGCCGGGCCGGCGCCGGTCAGACCTCCTCGCCTCCCAGTTGGGGAGCTCCTCTCCACGGCTGCCGCGCTTTGACAAGCGTGGGCACCAACATGCACACACACGCACGCACACAAGACACGTGGCATTGAAACCTGCCTGGACGCGCTTGGCGGGAGGCGTTGCGGCAGCGCTGAACGGGCCAAAATGACCGCCACTTTGAACGAAGCCCCGGCGTCCGTTGCATCCGCGCCGGCTATACCGCGCGTCGTAGGCGAAACGTAACAGTAGGTATGGCGCGAGAGTAAATTGCGAAGACTGCAGTTACCCCAGGGTTGTACCATAAAGAACCGTGACATCTTCGTACCTTGTGTTGAACGGGCTGCATGGTAAAAAAACTTTGCGGGGCAAGTTGGTGCATAGCTTCCAGAATTAAAGCGCATACCGCTACCTTGCGGAAACGATAGGACGGGGCACACGGATGCTTCAATGAACGGCTGCTCGAAAGTTAAGGCTATGTGCAAAAAAAAAAACTGCCCTTAAAAGCCATCTTGTTGCCCGTTGAAGAGAGTGCAAACACTGTGTCCCAAGTTTTCAGTCACACTAGCGATTAGAAAGTGAAAGAAAAAAAGCGATCAGGGAGATATATAGTTAAAGCCTTTCTAATAAAAAAAATAAGGCGGATTAAACTTGTGAAACGCCCTCTCGGTATCCCTGACGAGTGAAGAACTTGCATATCAGACTGAGCGTGCGCCATGGCAAGGAAAAGATATCGTTACCGAACCATGTGCTGTTCTACTTATTTTCGCCTTGTTCCTCTCCTAGCTCCTTGCGATATCGTGGAAGAAACACCCAGTTACAGAAGCGCTGTGTCCGTTTTTTTTCCTGTGTCCGCCTTGTTTCAACTAGTTATCATAGTGATGGTGGTTGGCAAAGCAGGCAGCCGCAAACGTCGTTCCGACTGTATACTATCTGAGGATCCTTACACCACTAGAACTAATTCCTAAACTTCCTGCCATCTTGACGATCGCTTTAATTTTTCGTCGTCAGCGTAACTTCTAGGTTGAATTGTTCTGTGATAGGCAGCTTTCTCAATTTGCTTCCCAGCGTCACATGTTACTGAAAAGCCAGATTAAAATGCGCAAGCGCGCTAGCGCACTAGCTCACAATAAACTGATATTCTGAAATAAGTTACAAGGTTACACATCTGTGCCAAATATGGTTAGATTTCATGCATAAATAACAAAAACGGTTTTAATTTCCTGGTACACCATTGTGTTTGCCTTTCATATCATCATCATCGTCATCACGGCTTTTTCGACAGAGAAGTCGCCAGTCATCGCCCCCGCGGTGCACGGTGTCTAGGCGAGCAAGCTACACCCGCCAGCCGTTTAATCAATCCGTCGCAGTTCGCTAATCGCAGAACTACTTTGCGCCAAGGCCCTGCATGCTGCCTTAAGTAACGCGTGTGTAAGGCCGCCCCTCTTTTCCAGCAGCATACCTTTGCAGGAAGCAGGACGCCGGCACACGCGGAAACCGCTCCCCAGTATAATCGAGAGCCTCCGAGTACATACGGGGAACGAAAATGGTCGCTTGACGCACGGACCCCCCCCCCCCCCCCCCCTAACGACGTGGGCTATCGCCGGGAAGGCACCCACAGCTTCCCGCCGTGCCTCGTGAACCAAAAGCGCATTCCCAGGAGGGCCGTGACGGACACCTGTCATGGCGGACAGGCAGTGCTCACCAAGAATGTGGGAAGACAGGGGGCGATCCTTAATTGGTTTCCGGAGCGACAGACAAACCCCTTCATGCTCATTAGCTGTGTCCCGCCGTCGGTAGCGCGGCAGCATCGTTGGCCCTTTCGCCCCCTCCTCTGTTGCTGACGGGCGACGCGGACCGATGGTCGGGGGCGGTGTGCCTGATGCAAGGATTAGCTCCAAAGGGAGAGCGTGTGGATACTCTTACTTGAGAGAGAGTGGTGGCGTTTTTTTTTATTTAGTTCGTGTTGTTAACGAGACTTTAGGTTCGAGGCTAAGCCCAACCAAAGGGGAGAATTGATGCTTAGGGCGGGCCACTGAAAATGACCGCCCTTAGTCCTTTGTTAATCAAGTGCTTAAAAGCACATGTAAACCGATGCAGTCCAGTCCAGTCTGAGCTGGGGCTCCATGCTTAGCATGCAACTTGATGCTACTTAGGCTCTAACCTGCCCGGTCGATGAGTAAAGTAGCGCAAAGTTTGTTCTTTTGCAAATTCAGTTCTGCTTTTTCCAGTTTAACTCTCTGTATATGTATGCTGTAAATATATGCTCTGCTGTCATCATCTACAAGCTCGCCTCCTGTCCGTCTTCCAAGCCGAACGACAATAGAGGAAGGGTTTGTGAACCATCCTCGAGGAAACCGACGACCTTTGAAATTCTACTGCGTGGCTACAATTCTTGGTGGTTTTTCCCATCTGGCCATGCTGCAGACTGGAAGGTATATTAGCCAGTTTAGCGCGCCAAGGTGTGGTACCTGTGAAAGTCGGCGCCCGTAGCAGTTAACGAAACACGATGAATTGATGGGCTGAGATTGCAAAGTGCTACACGGTGTGAAATCTTCGCCATACTGGCATTTCACAAATTGTTTGCTTGATACCACATGAAGAACCAGCGCGCAAAGTTTTGTGGCGATAGCGACTTGCGCTAGCGAGCTGGCGTTCACTATCTCGCTGTTCCAGACAGCGAGCCCCACTACACTGCATCCCAAAGACAGCCTGGGGAATGACGCGCGGTGTGTTTGACACTATTAGTAGCATTTGCTAACTAGCTGCCAGTGGCCGCGCTGCAGTCACTGGCTGGGCTGGACAGGCTTGACAAGCGCGCTTCCGTTCGTCCCCAGTTCTACACAGCATATATTACGGTATCATCCGGATTAGTGTCCTCGTTCGGTAGCCTCCAGATTTTCGACCTGTTCACGACCCCGCTCTGAGAAAAATGCCTGTGCGTTCATGTGCTCGAGCGCAGAATGTCGATGCTAATAGTGTTTACTGCGTCGCCCACGATTTACAGCTCCTATGCGGGCGCTATGGAATCCGAAGAACCTTAGACTAACAATAGATGACATTCACATCATCAAATAGGTTATAAAGAAATATGCAGAATCTAATCAACTAATATTCAGGGTGTTTCACCTAAGAGGGTCGGCAAGCTTTAAATATATGCTTATTGAATTAGAAGACCGCTTTTTTTAGCATTACTTTGTCATTGGCGTAATGCATCAGAACACAGCTAAGACGTGCTGACTGGCAGGCTAGTTGACTACTGTTGAATAATCAGCTTAGGTTTCGCGGTTAAGTTCCTCGTTAAGTGAGAGACTTGTAGCCCCCTATTAGTGATGTCCCTATAAGTTTATAGAATTTCGACAATGCCTCTACCGTCGCCACTGTAGCGTAAGGCATTTTAGGGCCGCACACGGGCGAAAGAGAAACCGAGCGGCCAGGAAGACCCCTGGCTACGCCTAGTGTTCCTACACAGGGTGCTTCTCCTAAGACGTTACACAATTTTTAAAACATGTTTTTTGAGTTAGAAGATCGCTTTTTTTACTCAGTTATTTATTTTATTTATTTCGGCATACTGCTCACGAGACTGAAGGTAGGATGTAAACCACTTAATGAAATTAGGATTTCTAAATATTACATTCATTTTTAGCGAGAGTTTAGGATATGATACTTTATCAAACGCTTTTTCCAAGTCTAAGAAAGTTATGACAATCTGTCCTCGCTATTTATTGTTAGTAAAATATAAGGAACTGTCTGAACATGCTACGTTATTGCAGAAAATCTCTTACGAAAACCATGTTGTACTTTTGACAATAAATTGTTAGTTTCCAGATAATTTGAGATATGATTACAGACTATGTGCTCAGGCAGTTTGGAGCATGTGCTCGTAAGAGAAATGGGCCTGTAGTTACCTGCGTCAGATGTGCTCCCACTTTTGTGAACCGGAATTATTTTGGCTTGTTTCCAGGCTGTAGGAAATGTTCCCTTGGTAAGCGAAGATTGAAAGATTATAGCAAGATATTTAGCGCCCCACTGAGCATACCTATATAGGAAATCATTCGGGATGTTTTCGGAGCCGGTGGATTTCTTTGTGTTAATGCACAGAAGAAGGCTTAGGCCTCCTTATTCGTTGATCAGAAGGTCAGGCACTGGAGGGCGATCAGAGGAGCGTAAACGTATTGAAGTGTGCCATCATCGTTGGTGAGCACGGAGGTGCGCACCCTTAAAGTCCCCGTCTTCCGCGCTGTAGTTTAAAAAAAAAAGGAATTGAAATTTTCAGCACATACTTGGGTATACTTCGTTCATCTTCACCTTTATGTTGTGTCTTTGTGTGGTTTACATATCTCCAAAAATTTCTAGGTGATTCACGAAGACAATATTTCAGTGTTACATAAAAAAATCTCTCTTTGGTTTCCATCATAAGACGATTTAAATCTAGTGCAATGAAGAAGACGACAGTGCGCCACCATCGACGACGATGAAGAGGTTCGGCCGGCCTCGGTGACCGGCTGCCGCGCACGTGGGAGAGCTCGAGCTCGCTCTGGAAGTCTGTTCTGGTGCCGCTGCTGCTTTGTACCTTAGCTTTGTACCTTAGTTTCAATAAAAAGAAGCCGGTTCTGCATGCCTAGGATTCTAGTTTCAAAAGAGTCTTGCTTTTCTTGAACCGCAGTAAGCTTAGACAAAATTTCCCTCTGATTGTGGAGCAATTCCTTGCACATATCGTCCGTTATAGGCCCTGGATTCTTCTGCACATCCCCAGAGAGACTCAACAACAGGCCCGCAGTGGAAAAACAGTCGCATATACAGTCAGCGACAAATCGTGGACGCGGCAGCATTATAAAACCAAGAACATCACTATGGAAGCCATTTTTTTGTCACTAACCTGCATGAACAGCGGAACGTCAGGCGACATTGTCATGGCGATGCCGCCGTGTCCACTGAAGCTGGTAGGCGTTAGTCCCGCTTTTATAGCATGCAGCTGCTGATCCATTCTGGGCATGCGTTCTGACGTCATCGTGCCACCAAATGGTGAGCTGAAGATATGATCACGTTGACGTCAAATGTTCCAGTTCGTGTCGCCTCATACCCAACCTATTGTCACGTAGGGGAGGCGGCAGTCCAGGCAGTGAGGAAGAGAGCGAAAAGTTCTTCAAAAAAAAGGACACTGTTGGTGGGCTGACCGTCGCCCACAAAGAACTTAATGACTCGGCGGCGGCAGGAGAAACAAGCGTGCTCGGCGGTCATCGAACAGAATGCCCGCCGCTGTCGGCCGCAATCAGTTCAAAGCTGAGAACGAAATTTCGAGATACGGTGAGCAAAGTAACCAGAACAGTCTGGAACAACGTAGAATCAACTCCGCCTGGGTGCATTCAATCGAGACAAATCTTGCATCCCAAACAGACCCGCAAAGCCGTGTACACGTTCGTAGAAGGAACAAATATTAAAAAGCTTGGGGTTAGCATGAGCCGGAGGGGGCCAGCCACTCCCATCTTGAGCAGTCTGCTTTGTGATCCGACTGAGGAGGTATTTTGTAGCCATCGCTGGGAGGCGGAGGAGTTCCTCCAAAGTGCTCATGCCACACGTGAAGCGGTTTTGCTGCAGAGCTTGGAACAAAATGGCGGACCTTCACGCAACTCTGCTCCCTACGGGAGCATACTCAGGAGCGCGTGCCACACAGCGGCGCGATTGTCACGTGCTCTTGTTGCAGCGCCCGACTGGGAGCGACGAACAGGAAGGGAGCAAGTGAAAGGCGTTCCGATGTATCAAGCGTGCTCCTATAGCGTGGATAGCGCTCTTTCTGGTCGAGCGGATTCGGCGGTGTGCAGCCTCATGGCGCGTTCACACTTGGACATTCGGCGGCGAGAGCGAGCGGAATCCGCTTCCGCGGCAGAGATTCCGCCGAAATACCCAGCGGAAAGGCTGATCGGTCCAGGACCGAATTCTGCCACCGGAAAAAAATCCGCCGAATCTCGTCAGCCAATAGGAAGGCGAGTACCTGCGGCGACAAACATGGCGGCGCCCGTCGATGCAGGACGCCTCGCTTCGGACTGGATTCGTCGCTGTTACAAGGCGGATTTATAGTGGTGGCGAAGGCTGGGCCGAAAAGTGGTTTAGCGCGACTGCAGCACAACCAGAGGATGGGGGGGGGCAAAACACTCATATAAAGAAATGATAAAGCTACAAAATTGGAATGTAATCTGCCAATAGAAAAGAAAAATATATTAGCACCTTGTTTTATGAAAGAGGTAAGTCATTTTATTAAAACCTGGCAAATTTTGTATTTTTTCAACACTCTTGACCTGCCCCCTATTCATGAGTGTGCGGTGCATTACAGCGCGTCTTTGCAGGCCTTGTTTCGATACCCGGCTAACCCGGCCACAGTGGCGATTTCTTATCGGCAGCTGTCTGCGATGGCGTGCCTGGTAAAGCGTATAAATTTAGCTCGCCGGTCTCAAAATGCTCCTTTTGCGAAGTTTTCGTCATCCTTGCACGTCGCTTCTTTGTCACCGTTCGGTAAGATTTGCAGCCCGCTGCACCGCTGCGGCAGTTTTCTCGGTTTTGTCGTTTCCTTCGGCGTGCGGCCAGTGCGAAGTCTTTTTCCGTCTTTGCACGCTTCGCGCTCTTCTTTTGAAGCGCTTAGCGCTTCATTTCAAGATGAGCTTGCGGCATGTGAAGAAACGATGCTCCGTGGTACACCAAGGCGGTACACTGCGACAGCGTGGATAGTACCATTGGTGACACGCTACACCGATTCCCGCTGGACTTTCACAGGTGTGTCGTCTGCTCTAGGTATGCGCGATAGCTTCGATATGGTTTCGCCGGGCTGTTCGCTCGTGTTTCATAGCTGTAACCCGTTCGTGCGTACTTGGCTTCATGTCTTTTTCAATGTATGGTATTTGCTCCTACGTTGAGCACGTTTGAGGGTGCTAAAGCTGGCTTTAACATTGCCTTGCAGATGTAAACGCACCTGCTATATTCTTTCAGCTGAAGAAATTAAATGTGAAGAATAATCCCAGTGTGCTCTATGGTCTGTGTTGATGCGCCTACTTATGTCATGTTATGTTTGCTTCAATTGAAGCTGTCGTAGCATTGTTTTCTATACTTTTCAATTTCCTAACTGACAACGTTCGTGGCACTTCAGGGCTTTTTCCTATCTGCACTGTGACTATTGAGATGATTAGCCAACTTAAACAATACTGCTTGTGCTGCCTGTGACATGTATTTTTTGTTTGTGTGCCAAGGGTGTGCTTTGTGACTGTATTTGTTTGGTTGCTGCAATAAACAATGAATATGAAACTATGAAAACCATACTTGCCGTACACTCTATTGCGAACTGTGCACTTGAGCCAGTGTTTTGTGCATCATACCTTGCTGTACTCAAAAGCTCTCAAAAGTACTAGCACCAGTATTTGCACTACGAATCATGCATGCTTCGCCAGTGTCTGGAAGTGTTGCTGCCTTTCTATGCTGCCCCTCCTTTACCAGTCACTTTCATTGCGTTCCCAATTGTACATTAACAAGGCCATAACTAGCAGGAACTCGAGCACATTTGACTGGCAAAGGTTGGGGCGCGCTGAAAGGCAGCAACCTTCGAGAGATACGGGCTCGAAAACGCGGTTTCTACAGAAAGACCGCTTTATAATTCGCGCCAAAAGCATACGTATGCGTGACGTCATTCTACGTCACGTATGCGTAGTTTGCCCCCCAAAATTCAGGGGGCGCTGGAGTGCCCATGAGCCGCCATTTTTTGGACCAATGGGCGTCTATGGAGCCTTCGCTACCAGTATACATCTACCTTGGCTGTTACTGCATTTTTCAGCACGTTCACAGGCCATAAAAGAGTCAGCGGTCTTTCGCTTTGTCTTATCTCGCCTATAAGAAAACGTTTGAGCGATAAATTTGCTTTATTTTTATTTCGGGTGACGATTCTTCCCCTTTTAGGCTTAAGAGTGGCGTCGAGTTGTTGACAACAATGGTTCCTGTTCTAACCACCAGATGGCGCCACTGGGCGTTTAAAAAGTGAGAATGTTGGAAATGTCGTAACGTCCGACAAAATAGCTGCATTTAGCGTACGCAAGCGTGCATAAGGTTTTGGTATGTAGACATCATCGATTAACCTCTTGCCACATCTGTGAACGCCGTGAGCAGACGACACACACTCGATGAGCGGCGATGCAGTGGCCGGGAAGTGTGAACGAGACAGCATTTCGGCGGCCGCGGATTCCGCTTCCTCTCGTCGCCGAATGTCCAAGTGTGAACGCGCCATCAGAATTTATTTTGCGGCAGCTGCGACGAAATTGGAAGTCTTTGAACTCTGAAAACTGATGAGGAAATTGCGTACGGTGGGGTACTAGCCCCTAAATAAATAAATAATATAACGGCAATAACTAAATGTCAACTATTCAGTGGTAGTTAACCAGCCTGCTAGTTAGCACGTCTTGGTTGCATTCTCATGGAATAGACAGCTTACAGTGCTAAGTCGAAAAAAGCGCGCTTCTAACTTAAAAAGTCAATGTTTAAAATTTGTCCACTGTGGCAGGTGGATAAAACACTTTATTTTATCAAAAAATGAGTGGTAAAGTGAGAATTGCTGAATCAGAGTGTGGAAGAGACTGCACAGCGATCTATAGTCGTTCGCAGGCAAAGCGATGAGATAGCATTCGGGCACGACCAGGCGAAATCGCAATCTGTCCGCCATTAACCCTGTCTTTGCAAGAGGTTTTTATAAGGTTAGGTTAGTAATTGCCGGGGTTAATCAACAACACCTTAGTGACGCGTTATTTGCTGATCACGTTGCTTCGCTATGTAACTTACACGAGAGGAACTGCGGCGTAATATTGAGGACATTCCCACTCACAGCGGAACAGTTGGCCTTGAAACTGACATAAATAAACCTGATGTTTAACAGCTTTGAAAAGGAAACGGCAGTCCACAATAGGCAGCTAGGTTTTCGCAGTGGTAAGAGAATACCTGTATCCGCGGGAGTAGTGGCGGTAGATCCGGGCGAAGCGAGCGAAATACCGAGGTGAATAAGAGCGGCGTGGAGTGCAACTGGCAGGTATTTGATGTCATGGATGCCAACTTGCCAACATCATTCCTTATGAAAATATACGATAGTTGTATCTCAGCTCTACTTGTCTCAGGGTAAAAACTTGGAGGCCAACGAAGAGGCTGGAAATAAAATCGCAGAAAACGCAAAGAGCTGCGGAAAGCAAAATGATAGGAAATATATAAAAGAGGAAGAGAGCAAAGTGGGCTAGGGAACTGACGTGAGTTAATGATATTCTAGTTGAAATTAAGCAGAAAATATTGCCATAAAGAAAACTTGTGATACGCAGATGCTCTGTTATGGGCAATGGAGTGGACCTCATGAAAATGAACGCGTAGCAGAGCAGGCAGAGGATCATTTGGGCGTATGAGATTAGGAAGTTTGCGGGGGTGAAGGTAGCCGCAGCTGGCACAGGACAGGGTTAATTGGATAGATGTGGGAGAGACATACAGGTAGTTAGGCTGGCGATGATGAAGGCGTATGCTGCGCATATAGTCTGCTGAACAGCGTAGGCAGTGCTTACCGCTGCGGGTCGCAGAAGCACGGCGGCCGCCGCCACGGCCAGCGCAGCGGCCGCAGCCAGAAGCCACAGCCGCACTGGAAGCACGGCGGCCAGCTCCTCGAGGCCCGGCGCCGCGGCCGCGGCCGGCACGGCATACACGAAGTCCAGGCTGGTCACATAAGCTGCTTCCATGAAGAGCAGCGCGTGGAAGCGCTCCAGCTCCAGTGCCACGTCGCTCAGGTGCAGGTCGAAGTGCCTGCGCGAGGCGAGGAGAGTGCTTGACACTGCCCGCCTGCGCATTACATAACTGAACCTGCCTTCGCGTGCTCTTTTGTAACACAATTATTTGAAACGAGAAAGCAGCACGCAGTGTAAGGCTGTGCTCTAAATGCGCTAAAGAGATGATGCCAGTGCCAGGACAGCTGGGCGGTGCTGAATTCGTTCTCGTTATAGGGCGGGTCTACTAAGCAAGCATTCACCAGCCATTCCACGTGCACGCCATTCCGCGTGCACCTCTTTCTTCCTTTCTTCTTTCACTCCCTCCTTTATCCCTTCCCTTACGGCGCGGTTCAGGTGTCCAACGATATATGAGACAGATACTGCGCCATTTCCTTTCCCCCCAAAAACCAATTATATATATACAAGAAGGCACTGTTCCTGTTCTAAAAAAGCGCGCCTCCATGCAGGCCATCCTGTTGATTTCATAGAGCTTACGAACCGGTGTCCGAAGCTAGAGAAAATGTCACAGAAATGCATCACTCGCGACATTGCAATTCTTTAGGTCACAGTGCACAGTTAACAGGCCCTGCCGAGCAGTAGTAGTTCGCAAGTGTTCTGCTGTAACAGGACGGCTGGTAAGTCAAATGAGGAGGCCTCCGCACTGCGGCATACCGAGGAGTTTTAGGCTACCTGCATTTCGTGCACCTTATTAGCTAGAAGTCGCTATGCGTGACACGTGCTCATGTACTCTTGTGCTTAAATGAATTCGCAAATTCACGGTCTTTGCGGTTGTACTGGCTCCTCTTGTGCTACATAGGAAAGCTGTTTGTGATTCGCGCTCGTTCGCGAGCTATTAGTACTCAGCAGCACTTGCGATGGGGCGCTATGCATTTCTTATTCAGCTTGGGCAATGTTTCTTGCTTACTCATGCAATAATTCTTCATGGGGTGGAAGAACTTTTGGTTTGAGGAAAGAGCTTCGCGATGAAGCTGAATTTTGAGATTTTCTTTCGACATGCGATGAGGCACAGGCACGCATGGACTACTGGAATGGCGAGATCTGCTCTACATCTTGTAATAGCCTGGCGGGAGACGTCGCCCTGTGGTTCTGCGGGGATTAGTTTCTTTCGCAGCAAGGAGACTGCTGCGTCAGATCCCCGACAGATGACTGCAAATTCGCCCCGATTTTAAGGCGATAGTCTTTAATGGCTCGTACTCGCTTCCGGCCGTTACATTTTAGGTCACGTGACCTCACGGCGCAACGCGTCGGGATACCACGTGACCTCGCGATGTCACGTGATCTCTCTGCCACGTTCGCGCCAGCTGCTCTTCTCTTCCGTCGCGAAATGAATTCAAGCGCGATAAATTCAAATCAGTGCAATGAGTCGCAAACGGCTTTAGCCTTCCCGCTCTTAAGAGATATCTAAGTGCCTTCAACGAATTTTTCCGTGCACGCGCTTTGTAGTTTCTGGTGCGTAGATGTCACTGTACGGAAAACTACAGGCCGTTATTGAGCCCCTTAATCGAGAAAGCAACCATGGAAGGGCAGCTACAGTTCAGTTGGCATTATTACCAGGTGAATCTTAGTACTGTGTGCTGTGTACAATGAAAAGAATTGCACCTGAAAGAAGTTCCTTAGTCATGAATTGTTTGCGGCTATATGAATAGCTTCATTAGTTATTCAGCGAATGCGCCTTGCATGACTGCGACGGGAATGCCTGTACGAATTATCCTTGCGCAATGAATAAGTTTTGGAGAAAGGATATTTGAAGTTTCGATGACTCTGGCGTTTTTTGCTAACTTATAGCTACATTGTGTCAGCTGTAGAGATTGGGAGAGAGTGCGACGTCTAGCGACTATGGAATTAAAACGGAGAGCTGGATAAGACAGCAACCAGACGGTATTTCCTATTGCAAAGAGGGAAATGCTTTCTTGCCCGTATCGGGTATATGACAAGATGTTCTGGTTTATAGAAGAGGTTGTGGTTGCTGTATGCTACCCTAGGGATAGCCTTACAGTTATTCTGCCGGCAACTGCTCCACCGGTGCGACACATAGATGGTAATTAACATCGGGAATTTTGGGCAGAGATCTATGACCTTGCAGATTAACATGGACACGCGCACAGTTCTGCACAATGGTCACCAAGTTCTGTGTGGCCATCTGCTGTTCAGATCAGAGCCTCCAAGGAATTAGAAGTATGCTGAAACCTCCTTCCTATTTAACCGATTCCGCGCGGGTATAGAGTGTCTTGAAGTGAACCGTGGGGCGCTCCTGCCCTCTAGAGGGAAGCGAGCAAAGCACACCTCTCCGCGTTGTAATCCGGGCAGCACGTAAGATAAGTTTCTACATCACCGCCCACACCACATGAAGAACACCGTGGAGACGACGCTGGGCCGTCTTACGCATCCACGCTGGGGTAGCAGCAGATTCCATGCGAATACAGCGTAATAAGCTTACTTGATGTGCCTCTAGTATCTTGGTCAGACAACGCTGGTTGAGTGGAAACCGCAGGGAAATGAAATTGCTGGGCACTGTTTCTTTTAAGAATCTCTTGGTATCCTTAGGGGCGAGGCTGTCCGCCTGCTCGTGCCAATGCTTTTATATTCGAAACGTACAGAGAAACATTTATTGTGCAGATTATGCACCAAGCACTTAGAGCTAATAAAACTACGTCAGGAGAAAACCCACCCACTAAGCTGTGAAGGTTGAGGCAGACAAGACCTTAGCTTCCGTAAGGCCGGATCAGTGGCAGCGCTTTTAGCCGTTGTGAGGACACGACTCGCATAAGGCGGAAATGCTACAGGCAGTATTCGAAGATGGAGCATCGAACTCGGCTGCACTAGCACCGCTGAGTTTGTCCACAGAGTCATCAGTCAGTACTTCGAGATGATCAGTATATTTTGTCTCGAAACGATCGCGTACGAGCGAACGGATTTTCCGCCAAAGGAGTACTCCGCCCAGCGCGAACGCGAGGAATGGTCAACGTACAGTCGACAGTCTCAAAATATCAAGGTGGGTTTAACCGCTGGCTTCGTCCGAAAGTAAAGGCCTAGGGCACTAAGCGTTAAAGAACAAGTCCGGGATTCAGATTTCTTTCGGAGGCGCTGTTGAAAAACTTGCCCGGCTGCCGTCTCTCTGAGGCGAACAAGTTACATTAATAACCTTCATGACGCCAGGAGGGTAACATGTTTCGATAGCGACCCACGAAGAACCTGATAGCTAGCGGCTACCTGAGGAACTACAAGGGCTGTCCTTTAGCTCTTTTAGTGCAAAATTTTGAGACGTTCAAACTGTGATACAGATGAAGAAAGCATGGGTAATTTGTACGTTAAGTGGCTCACCACTTGATAGTTAGCGCTTGACTGCGTCGTCCTGTCCGTCATTCGTGTTCCTTTTGCGCCATTTTTCATCATAAAAGCACACCAACTCGCCCAACTTTCGGCACTGCTTAAACGCTGACGAAGGACTATTTTTTTTACAACTTCAGCGCGAAAGCCACGAACACATAAGGAAGGAAAACATGCAGACGCGAACAATCGCTGCACTCACAGCTGATTTGAGGCAAGGTTAATAAAAAGGCTGCGTAGTGAATGCGCGCATGCGCTATGCAGCCTTTATATTAACCTTGCCTTGGGGCAATAAATCATTTGTGAGTGCAGCGATTGTCCGTGGCTGTAGGAGCTCCTTCCTTATGCGCTTGGGGTTTTCGCGCTGCAGTTATGTCTCAAGAAAGTCACCAACTTGCTCAAAAGCTCGTTTTACTGAAGGATGATTTCGCCATTGTTCATCAGTGGTACTAAGGATCACATGGAGGATCGAAGATAGAGATTCTACAGTCGAGTCGCAGCTCGTCGCCATTGGAAACGGGAGTCAACAACGCCACTAAGATATCGGATGTAATTAAATTGGCGGATGCACGAGCTGCCAAAGCCCATCTTCAACCACGCAAAACTCCCCAATTTTCCACTGATATAAAAAATTTCAAACTCTTAAGGTAATCTTGTACCGAAAGCAGTGTCTTCCGCCGCGGTGACTCAGTTGTTATGGTGCTCGGCTGCTGACCTGAAAGACGCGGGTTCGATCCCGGCAGGCGGCGGATGCATTTCGATGGAGGCCAAATGGTAGAGTGTCATGTACTGTGGGATGTCAGTCGAAGTTAAAAAATCCTAGGTGGTTGAAATTATCCTGAGCTCTCCACTACGTCGTTCCTCATAGCCCGAATCTATTTGGGACGGTAAACCTCATAAACCGAACCAAATGGAAAATAGGGTATGTCGAGCTATCTACCGAGGTTAATCGCTTGTGTTGGTAGTCGGTGAACCGAATACCAATATCATCTGCTATACTGACATTCATATCTACTTGCGATTTTTCTGCAAAGCCTCGGGAAGCCCAGCCGTCGCCACGCTAAAGAGTGCGAGTAAAAGAACACTTCCCCTGATGCACACCTAGCGATACAGCCCTTTGCATGCTTGAAGTGCTCCCTAACCGCACTCGAGTCGAACGATCCCAGATGTAAGAATGGATATATTTTAGAAGCTGGCCCTCTACATCCATGCCTTGAAAACTATTTAGTATTGAGCTTTCAAGGACGTTATCATAAGCTCTTGCAAGGTCGAGGAAATTGGTTGGTGTATAAAGGCCACGAGCCCTCCGATGTTCAGTGTTTCTTACCGAGTCCGCGACTTTGGCATTGAAGCCAGGCCGGAATCCAGTTAAGCGTGATGGAAGTGCCTTGCTTCCCTCTATAGTCACACCACGTTAAGCAGGCACTTTCCAGCTTCTCCACCAGCTTAGCCGCACAGCTTGTGAGTCACAATGGACGATACGAGGCCATGTGCTTCACCTCTATGCCAGGCTTCAGCACCGAAACAAAAGAAGCCATCTTTCAAGATGGCGGAACGTCGCCGGTCTTCAAAAGTTCATTGAAGTAGTTCTGGAGCGCCTTCCTGTGGTCAAGTGAGAGATTCTGAAGCGGTTTATGGTTTATGGCGGTTTAACGTCCCAAAGCGACTCAGGCTATGAGGGACGCCGTAGAGGAGGGCTCCGGAAATTTAGACCACCTGGGGCTCTTTAACGTGCACTGACATCGCACGGTACACGGGCCACTAGATTTCGCCTCCATCGAAATTCACCGGCCCCGGTCGGGATCCAAAGCGCGCCTTTCGGGTCAGCAGGCGAGTGCCATAACCGCTAGCCACCGCGGCGGCTTAGAGGTTGTGAAACACTTGTTTGGTGGTGGCGCCTGCCGCTCAGAAAAGTTTGCAGTTCTGTAAGCATGAACGACGCATCCATGACGGGCGTGGTCAAAGTAGAAGGAGGACAGAGTTCAATTTCAGAATGTGCACGTACAAAGGCATTGCAGACGCATCAGTCAAGCACTCAAAAGGCTTGTGCTTGCTCAATGCTAGTGTCAAAGGCTTCGAAGGACAAGACTTCCAATGACTCGCCATGTTCGCCTAATCGGAGATAATACAGTCAAGGTAGCACAAAAGGAAGCCCATCGCGACCTTTAGAGTTCATTTGCCATCGAATGGCAGGATTCAGCCTGCTGAAACCGTCTTCCGGGCACTGCAGTGCTTCTTCCTCATCATTCCGCTCTACCCTCCTGTGCGTTATGCAAAACTCCCGGAGTTTTAAATCCCGGGGCAGAAAATGGCCAGGTTGCTAGGCTGCCGTAGTTGCTGCCATCTTAATAGAAAGCATTTTCTCGATAGCATCACCAGACACGCATGCTAATTTTCTCGCATGCATCACCAGACACGCATGCTAAGTGCGCCCTATACTTACCGCAGCTGTCATTATGGCTGATTTTTGAAGCAGAAGGTCGGAAATCGGCAGTAAACACAAAAATTGGGCAAGGACCACTCCCCGTGCGGTCAGGTGTAGTTGACCACTTCACCCGGGGGCTTCTATCACTGGCAATGCACAGGCCTAAATTGTCAATGGTGTGTACAAGTTATCGTCCGCGGGAATCCGCATACCTGCTGCCCCAGACAGAGTGATCACCGCAGATAATTGTAACAGCTGGGCAGCGGCCACAAAGCTGCTTTAGGAACCTCTCCAACGCTACCGTCTTCCGGGGACTCATGTGCACAATGAGAGAGAAAGAGCTCGTGAACGGAGTTTTGAAGCGAAAAGCTTCATCACTACGCTAGGTAAAGCAGTCGTCGCGTAGGCTGCAGTATGACCTTGAATGAACTTCAGGCCACCTACGTCAGCCTTGTATGACCATATGCCGTACAGTTACGGTGTCGAACTCTTGACCCCTGCACCATGACCTTAGGTTGACCTCTGGCCTTGAGTTGATCTTTGACCTTTGACATTGCGTCATCTTTGGATTGACCTTTGACCTTAATAACATCGGATGGGGCGATGTGAAGCCACGTGATCACATCCGATGGGGGTGTCATAAGGCCATGTGATACCACGTCATGGCCACGTGGTCGTGTGGGTATATATAGGACGGCTGCGGCGATCGTGTAGCGGGCTGCCATGGACGAGCCTCAGACGCTTAGCAAGCGCCCTTGCTTTTCGGTGAACTCCCGAGTGAGCCACGTTTAGCCACTGCCAATTTTTCATCTTCACAGCCGCTACTTCAGTCACATCAGAGCAAAGATCGGGGATGTTCAACGACGCATGCGAAATTTCACGGAGCATGTATGTATAGCGCGCCACTTTAGAGGGGAAAAGGCTTTGAACTACAGTTTTTTTTTATGGTTAACGTACCCAGACGGAAATCTCCCGCTTGGCAGGCCAGCTTCTAAAAGGGCCAATTTGAAACACGAGTTTCTTTCAAAAATAATTTCAGTTAAGTCAATCGACTAATAATTCTAGACCAGTTACAGTGCATTGCAAGTGGCGCCTTTCGGTGGTTTTGAGTAGGGTGCCTCGATGCCAGCGCGGCCGTTCGGGGTGGTTCCATCCTTTGACCGCACCCACGCCGCTTTTTTTCGCTGCGACGCCATTTTGAATCACAGCGGGCGAGCGCAGTTGCTCGGTGCAAGCAGCTGTGCTTGCGTTGTTCCCGGCACAGTGGCTGCGGATTACTCGCTGGTGGTTCTGCTTGTTTAAGGGTGTTCGACCATATGACTGATGAGCTTGTCAAGTCCACCGAGTCATCATGACGGGATTTTGTGCGCCAATGTGCTCCTGGTCAACCCTTAAAGGCCTGCGTTGTTTTCGCTTCCCCCGGGACTCGGAGCAGAAATGAAGCTGAAGCAGTAATGAAGCTCAATTTTTAGGTAGCAGTTATTTTTCCAAAAGCCTAACCCATCACCACCCAATTTTGTAGGCAAAATTGGAATTTCACGCATACGCATCGTTAAAAATTTCAGTTTGTTAAACTAAACCGTTTATGGTTGATTCTTTTTCACAAAGGGTGACTTTTAAAAGTCGATCGCAGTCGTTCCTCATTAATATGGACACTTTGGTTTCCAAACAAACCTGACCATAAAGCGAGTCGCCCGTGCTAACGAATCGCGAGGAAAAAAAAATATGCTGTGATTAAGGCCTGCTTATGTGCATATTGGTGTTCAGCGAAGTTGAACTTAGACGTGATTTTCGGAGCTACAGACCCATTATTCTGGTCGCCATTGTGCTTGAAATAATGTCGTGCGGCTTCACGCGCCTAGTGGTGTACGATGTGCTTTGAGGAGTCTCGTGGCTAAATGACCCAAATACTACTACGACTGCTGACATCTCATGGACCGCTACTATACGTTTATCAGTACACAGTCGGCCGATGACTGCTGAATGCAGCTTTATGCGTGGCACAAGCTGGAGCGAGTTTTCATCGCAGTCGTTCGTGCATTATGGAAAACGGTGATGCGCGTCAATTGGGCAACTGTAAAGTATGAAACCACCAAAGGGCCATCACTCAGCCATTCGAACATTTGCATTTCATTCCTCGGATGTTCTACGCTCAAAATGCAGAAATCTAAGCACCTCGTCGGGGCAGTAGGGGTTTTGTTCTCATCTCCGTCCATATTACCCAGACAAAAATACATGGACTCTATTGGACACTGTGCATTTTCCCCCTCTTCAGTGTCCGGACACCAAGTTTCCATATTAACGAGGCGCAAATGCATTGAAAAATTTTGGTCCCCAGAAAAACTGTACATAATTGAAGTCGTCCATATTAACGGGGGTGGTATGATTGAGGCGCTACTGTGCTTTCATTTTGGATTTAAAATTTTAAGGAAAGAATTACTGCAGCTATTTAATGACCTCAAATTCACCTTTTTGTGTAGATGTATACGAAAGGCTTATAATGAGTACAAATAGACTTGAATAAAATAAATACAATGAAAAATATATGCAAAAATGGGTTTCACAAACTGAGGAATTGCAGCAGAGGAACCGGTGCGCATGCTCATGGCGCAAGCCAGATCTGCATATGAGCGCACGCAAGAGCACTAGAGCACTAGCTCGGTCTTTGTGCACCTGTCGGAAAAATGCAATGAGTCAAAGACTTGCAGTAATGCATTGCCTTATCGCCAACGAGGGGCAATCAGTTTTCGTGGGCCTCGAGAAAGAAAACGCAGGCGGAGTGGCAACGTTGGAATACGGTGGCATCGTTTATATATACCAGCGCCCGCCTGTAAAAAAATGTAATTGCACCCCTGTGAGCAATAAACAGGCGAGCAACTCGCAATTATAATTTGAAAGATTAAAAATCAGACAGACAACAGTCTTTGCGAGCACAACAAACGGAAACATCCCGCAAGACGAAAGCAAAACGAACCGCAGCGCGAGTGGCTGATGACACGCGGTTGTTATCAAAATGCAGGACTCGAAAAACCAAAAAGCATGTAGAAAAAGAAAGAACACAATTTCTTCCACTCGCACGGAACGGAAGCAGCTGCTGGGCAACGGATCTTTAAAATGATATAACCTGGTTTTCAAACCGACAGACGGCACACTAATTGTTCAACCTCGACTGCTCGGGGCCCTAAAATTAATTCGTACAATTACGTCTTCGACCCCCGGATATTAAAATGGCCATTATGAGTAAAAAGACGCGCAGTGCGACGCTGATGAAAAAGACGGTTCAAGTCAAAGCCCTCTGAAGCGCGCCGAGGGCATGAACGGCACCGTAACGAACGCTAGCGCCGCTGATCCCGTGTGATTCAATATGGCGGCGCCGCCGAAGTTGTCTCCACCCTGGACGGCGACGCTGGCATCGAGGCACCCTGGTTTTTAGTTATGTGAGGTTAGACACCAGCCATGTTAGAGCAAAAAAGTTTGACCCGAAAGCAGTAAGCACCGGTTCATGGACCAGTTCTCCAGGGTGCCAGGTCGCAAAGCTGGGCTATGTGAGCGCAGAGCTTCCAATGAAATGAGCAGAAGGTTGGTCAAACCCCGATTTTTGAGCAGCTTGTTCTGCGCAATGCATTCCCTTGCAACGAGATCAAAAGATGAAGAATGGCGCACACTATGGATCACGGTAGTTGGTTTGCACATGTTTGCGAGGCGTGGAAGAGCACTGGCAGTGATACCGACGCTCAGGAACATGGCTCCACGTTTTGCTGAAGCAGTTCGAACAAAACCGACTTACTTCCGGTGGACCATGGGGTGTGGCTGGGATTGGGTCGCTCCGGGAAATGAACGCTTTTCGCTAATGAAACTAGGACATTCGACTCCAATGCGGAGAACTATTCTCCTTGAGGTACAAACTTCTCATTAGGTTGGGTTTCGGAACCAATAATGAAAGACTCGACAGTGCAGGGCGCTGACACGGAAGGGCCAGGCGTCGAAGCTCGCTGAATGATCATTGGCGCAGTTGGCACACACTAAATCTATTTGGAGGCGTTGAAGCCGTGGATTCCACAACACCGGTAGCAGTTCTGATTTACGATGAAATATTTGGCCCCTTGTCCAAACGACTGGCATCTAAAACAATGGTTCATTGTAGGTAGTAGAGCGCCAAAAAAGGCGATAGAATAAAAGAAAGAGACACCACAGACGAGCGCTGACTCCCAACTAAAGTTTTATTGAAAAGAACACAAATTTGATACATCGAAGTCATGTGACATTATAGAGCCTCGAACACTTGCACAAGCACTTTCAAGGGGTGACTCTTAAGCTAATCATTTGAAACGCGGTGAAGTCCCATCAAAAGCAGCCTCCCCCCCCCCCCCCCCCTGCTTAGTTTACCTCAAGTTAAGGCCATGAATTATCTGCGCTGTAGTTTATGAGCTTCCTTTGCCATGCAGGAAAGTTTATATAGGTCCGACCAGCCGATACATTAACATCTGTCTGCGAGAGCATCTCAATTCACTGTCAGATTCTAGGTATTACCATTTAAAAGAACACTGTCACAATTGCGGGAAAGAAGAAAAGGAAAAGAAAAAATGCCGCGCTTTAATCACTAACACAAAGATTTTGTTTCGCCACCGGGATAAGACAACCCAAGAACTAATGGAAGCATATTTTATCCCTAAGAAACAGTCTAAATTCTTGAGTCAGCCTTTCTTGTTGCTGGTTGACAAAGAAGTTCTGTTTCTAGGTAACTCATGACCTTAACTTGAATTAAACTAAGCAGTTGGGAATACCCGTTTTGATAGGACCTCGCCGTGTGTCAAATGATTAACTAAAGATTCACCCCATGAAAGTGCTGGTGCAAGCGCTCGAGGTTTCATAATTTCACATGACTTTGATGTATACAATTTGTGTTGTTCTGTATGAAACTTTAGTGGCGAGTAATCGGTCGTCTGTGGTGTCTGTTTTGTTATTTTATTCGTTTTCGCGCTGTACCACACACAATGAACCGTTACCAACTCGCCCAGCCATCCATCCTTCTTCTAAAACAATGAGTAGGCCTTTCAGGGAACTTGTTGACTGCATGCTTTGTCAACCCAAGATCCTTTCTCTTCGGGTGCTTGGGGTAGGGAACGAATGCCGGCGCAGCTGAGAGGTTTCACGGCAGATTCCGTTGCTGGAGGCGCCACACGATGCAGTGGCCCCAGTACCTGAAGGACCCCTTGTGGTTTCGTGTTAGCGAGAAGGTCGTTCTCTGAGTAACACGTCGGGACGCCCTTGATACCACACGTGTTCTTCATGCTGGGATGGAGCAATCGGCCGTTCAGTCTTAAGTCACTGATCTGAGAGCACTGCAGGTGAATGCTGACGTGCTCTTCTGAGGAGATATCGAAGTGAAGAGACCCTTGCCTAGCGAATCGGCTGGGAATCGGTGCTGATCCCGGAAGCGGCTGAAGGGCAGCGAAGCGCATGACGAGGTTTCTCTCTCTTAAATCGATGCCCAGTGAACGGCAAGGGCTTGCGCTGGACTGGCGGTTGTCCCCATAGTCTTAGGCAACTCCACGCTCAGCAAAGCCATGGTCGCCTCCTGCGGGCTTGCATCCTTCGGTTGCCTGGGTTCCTGAGGTACATAATTTTCATTTCATGGCACTACTTGCAGGCTGTTTCGTAGAGCATCACACTAGAAGAGGATAGGAGGATAAGAGGACACCTGAGCAGAGCAGTGCAGCTGTGCAGGATTCGTCAGATGGCCGCTGCGAAAGAGAAGAGTGCACGACGCCGCCGGGAGTTTCTTCGTGAATATGGGCTTCCGGGTCTTTGTAGAGACGAACAACGCTTCAAATCTTCTAGATTAACCGCCAGCATTGTGCAAAATACTTCACAGCTTTATGCAACACCCATTAGTATATGCGCTAAGGACACACAGAGAGGCGGCACGCTTCTCTATAGCTTCAATATTATGCAATAAGCGAGTTTCTACAGCAGAAATAGGCATAAAAATAAAACTATGATGATGGATAGCTGCACTGAACTAGACCCATATTATTTGTCACCAGACGGTGGTCACTGCAAAAGCCAACATACGCCACGCACCGACGCTGAGCTGTCACACCGGTTTGGGACAAGTGCAGTGACTAATTTTTTAAGACTTTATTAGAGGGACTGCAGGATCTGGTCAAGCTGCCCTGCAGCTTTTACTTACGGCCCCCTCCATCATTTTAATGAAGAAAGAGATTTGTATTATTAGTATTACTTACGTCATACTGGGTCAGCATTGCGAAATCGCACTGTGCGTCGGCAGCGAGGAAATTTTTTCGGGAGGGGCCCGAGGCAGCTGCATAAAGCCCGGGGGAGGGGGGGGCGGGAAGGGCACATGCCTAATAAGAGCACTGTGGGGGGGGGGGGATTGAGCAAAATTTTGGGGGTGGGGGAGGCCGGGCCCCCTCGCCTTCCCCCCCCCCCCCCCCCCCCCCATGGAGACGTGCCTGCTACGTCGCATACTATTAAAACTGCTGTCTTATAGGCTCATGATAACTATAGCGCGCGATTACACTTGTGTGAAGTTAAGATTAGACTCCGATAATTAAGGCTGCGATTTGGGCAAGTTGGCAGTGATTGGCGCTGTTTAAGAATGAATTAAAATCCGACCTTCTTAGCATGAACGGAAATTGCACGGCATCGACAGTCTACAGTAAAGCGTCCCAAGGCAATGACACTGAGCGCACGACGTGCGCGGCAGCTGATTTTGACCAGTGCAGTCTTCCGACCTACGAACATTGGGACCACGACGAAGAAAACCGCCTACAAAAGGAGGACATCCCCAGTGCTTTACCGGGGCGTGGAACCGGCGCGACGATGGAAGTGCCACTCACGCATTTTTTGCTGCTTGTGCAGGTTATCACCGATGTGGCTACGAAACAGCATGCCACCCAGCTTAGCATGAACGGAATGTGCACGGCATCGACAGTCTACAGTAAAGCGTCCCAAGGCAATGACACTGAGCGCACGACGTGCGCGGCAGCTGATTTTGACCAGTGCAGTCTTCCGACCTACGAACATTGGGACCACGACGAAGAAAACCGCCTACAAAAGGAGGACATCCCCAGTGCTTTACCGGGGCGTGGAACCGGCGCGACGATGGAAGTGCCACTCACGCATTTTTTGCTGCTTGTGCAGGTTATCACCGATGTGGCTACGAAACAGCATGCCACCCAGCTTAGCATGAACGGAATGTGCACGGCATCGACAGTCTACAGTAAAGCGTCCCAAGGCAATGACACTGAGCGCACGACGTGCGCGGCAGCTGATTTTGACCAGTGCAGTCTTCCGACCTACGAACATTGGGACCACGACGAAGAAAACCGCCTACAAAAGGAGGACATCCCCAGTGCTTTACCGGGGCGTGGAACCGGCGCGACGATGGAAGTGCCACTCACGCATTTTTTGCTGCTTGTGCAGGTTATCACCGATGTGGCTACGAAACAGCATGCCACCCAGCTTAGCATGAACGGAATGTGCACGGCATCGACAGTCTACAGTAAAGCGTCCCAAGGCAATGACACTGAGCGCACGACGTGCGCGGCAGCTGATTTTGACCAGTGCAGTCTTCCGACCTACGAACATTGGGACCACGACGAAGAAAACCGCCTACAAAAGGAGGACATCCCCAGTGCTTTACCGGGGCGTGGAACCGGCGCGACGATGGAAGTGCCACTCACGCATTTTTTGCTGCTTGTGCAGGTTATCACCGATGTGGCTACGAAACAGCATGCCACCCAGCTTAGCATGAACGGAATGTGCACGGCATCGACTGTCTACAGTAAAGTGTCCCAAGCCAATGACACTGAGCGCACGACGTGCGCGGCAGCTGATTTTGACCAGTGCAGTCTTCCGACCTACGAACATTGGGACCACGACGAAGAAAACCGCCTACAAAAGGAGGACATCCCCAGTGCTTTACCGGGGCGTGGAACCGGCGCGACGATGGAAGTGCCACTCACGCATTTTTTGCTGCTTGTGCAGGTTATCACCGATGTGGCTACGAAACAGCATGCCACCCAGCTTAGCATGAACGGAATGTGCACGGCATCGACAGTCTACAGTAAAGCGTCCCAAGGCAATGACACTGAGCGCACGACGTGCGCGGCAGCTGATTTTGACCAGTGCAGTCTTCCGACCTACGAACATTGGGACCACGACGAAGAAAACCGCCTACAAAAGGAGGACATCCCCAGTGCTTTACCGGGGCGTGGAACCGGCGCGACGATGGAAGTGCCACTCACGCATTTTTTGCTGCTTGTGCAGGTTATCACCGATGTGGCTACGAAACAGCATGCCACCCAGCTTAGCATGAACGGAATGTGCACGGCATCGACTGTCTACAGTAAAGTGTCCCAAGCCAATGACACTGAGCGCACGACGTGCGCGGCAGCTGATTTTGACCAGTGCAGTCTTCCGACCTACGAACATTGGGACCACGACGAAGAAAACCGCCTACAAAAGGAGGACATCCCCAGTGCTTTACCGGGGTGTGGAACCGGCGCGACGATGGAAGTGCCACTCACGCATTTTTTGCTGCTTGTGCAGGTTATCACCGATGTGGCTACGAAACAGCATGCCACCCAGCTTAGCATGAACGGAATGTGCACGGCATCGACTGTCTACAGTAAAGTGTCCCAAGCCAATGACACTGAGCGCACGACGTGCGCGGCAGCTGATTTTGACCAGTGCAGTCTTCCGACCTACGAACATTGGGACCACGACGAAGAAAACCGCCTACAAAAGGAGGACATCCCCAGTGCTTTACCGGGGCGTGGAACCGGCGCGACGATGGAAGTGCCACTCACGCATTTTTTGCTGCTTGTGCAGGTTATCACCGATGTGGCTACGAAACAGCATGCCACCCAGCTTAGCATGAACGGAATGTGCACGGCATCGACAGTCTACAGTAAAGCGTCCCAAGGCAATGACACTGAGCGCACGACGTGCGCGGCAGCTGATTTTGACCAGTGCAGTCTTCCGACCTACGAACATTGGGACCACGACGAAGAAAACCGCCTACAAAAGGAGGACATCCCCAGTGCTTTACCGGGGCGTGGAACCGGCGCGACGATGGAAGTGCCACTCACGCATTTTTTGCTGCTTGTGCAGGTTATCACCGATGTGGCTACGAAACAGCATGCCACCCAGCTTAGCATGAACGGAAATTGCACGGCATCGACAGTCTACAGTAAAGCGTCCCAAGCCAATGACACTGAGCGCACGACGTGCGCGGCAGCTGATTTTGACCAGTGCAGTCTTCCGACCTACGAACATTGGGACCACGACGAAGAAAACCGCCTACAAAAGGAGGACATCCCCAGTGCTTTACCGGGGCGTGGAACCGGCGCGACGATGGAAGTGCCACTCACGCATTTTTTGCTGCTTGTGCAGGTTATCACCGATGTGGCTACGAAACAGCATGCCACCCAGCTTAGCATGAACGGAATGTGCACGGCATCGACAGTCTACAGTAAAGTGTCCCAAGCCAATGACACTGAGCGCACGACGTGCGCGGCAGCTGATTTTGACCAGTGCAGTCTTCCGACCTACGAACATTGGGACCACGACGAAGAAAACCGCCTACAAAAGGAGGACATCCCCAGTGCTTTACCGGGGCGTGGAACCGGCGCGACGATGGAAGTGCCACTCACGCATTTTTTGCTGCTTGTGCAGGTCAGTGAAGTACCGTACTGCTCGCAGTTCACAATGTTTTTACTGCCGGTTCCACCCCAAGCCCTCTACGAGTGCATTAGATCTCACTCAAATCCTATGCGCCGTGCACGATTTAGATTCGTATTGTTGCGGCGTTTCTCTTATTTTTTCTTGCTCATTGTATGTGGAGATGTTGAGCTAAATCCAGGGCCAAACTCAGAAGTTACGTTGCAGATGATTATGGATGGCCAAAATGAAATTAAAACAAAACTTGAAATTATCGAGACCAATCAGATAGAACAAAGCTCAGTGTTACAAGCTCTAACCGACAGGATTAATTCTTTGGAATCACGGGTTGCTTCGATGGCCAAAGTTGAAACGGAAATGCAAGCATGTAAAACGTCCAGTGAAGCCAACCAAAAAACCTTGAAATTCTTGTTATCGAAAGTTGACGAGCTTGAAAACCGCGGCAGGCGTAACAACCTAGTTTTTTACGGCATAGAAGATAAGAACCCGCACGAAACTTGGTCCGATTCAGAAGACTCTATAAAGAAAGTGTGCGGAACAAATCTCGGTTTTTCGCTCTCAACAGTGGAAAGGGTTCACAGGATTGGAAAATTCAAGCAGGGGAAAAAACGGCCGATTATAGCTCATTTTTCTTCGTTTAAGAAAAAAGAGAAGGTTATGCAAAACGCAAAAAGCTTCAAAGGCACAGGAATGAGCGTGTCAGAGGATTATTCGGAGACATTAAGACGCAAAAGACGGCATCTTTCGGAATTCGCAAAAGTCAGAGCAGACAGCACTGATAAGGTAAAACTCAAGCTAGACATGCTGCTTATCAATGACACCAAATACATCTACGATGACGCCACTAACGAAGTTGTACCCTTTGAATGACCACATGACGGTACACTCGCGAGGCTTTCGTGTCTTGTGGTGAATTGTCGTAGCGTCAAAAATAAGATTGATGAATTCAGTAGCCTTCTCCATACTGTCAAGCCATCGGTAGTTATTGGAACTGAATCATGGTTGGCGAGCGATATCGACGATGGTGAGGTATTTCCAGAATCGTATGCATGCTACCGGAAAGATCGCAATAGCCATGGAGGGGGTGTGTTCATCCTGGTCGACAAAAAAATTCAGTCATCCCAGATAAACACCGATTGCGGATCGTGTGAAGTAGTATGGTGTCAGTTGAGGCTCCATAATGGTAAAACCTTATCTATCTGTTCATTTTACCGGCCACCCGGAAGTGCATTTCATCCCCTTATAACACTGACTTCTTTGACTGAATTAATTACAACTGATTTTTTAGTTATTGGCGGTGACTTCAACTTGCCTAACGTCAACTGGCACCAGCAAGCTAGCATTCCAGCAACCGGGGGGCTCAATGAGGCTCTGGTAAATTTAATGAACCTATTTTCCTTAAACCAAAATGTTCTCAAACCAACTCGAGGGGAGCATATCTTAGACCTATTATTCACAAACGAACCTGAACTAGTTGAGTCAACAATAGTAGTGCCGGGAATTAGCGATCATGAGGCTGTCATATGTGAATTAAATTTAGAAATCGTGAAGGAATATTGTAACAGTCGTCGTGTCTACAATTATGAAAGGGCCAACATAACGGAAATTAATCTAGCACTAGATAGTTATTATGTTGTTTGAAACTATCGCTGAAGCTAACGACGTTGCAGAGCTCTGGTCATGCTTTAAAAGAAAAGTTTTCGAGCTCCGTAACCGCTTTGTTCCTTCCTGGATATTAACTCCAAAAAGAAAGAGAAGCAAACCGTGGTTCAAGACAGAATCAATCTACTAATGGATTCCATAAGCTTAAATTACTAACAAATGAGGTAAAATCTGCACTAAAACAGGCGAAGAAAACGTACTTTGATTCATTTCATATTAAAATCAGCCAAAATCCTAAAGAACTTTGGAAATATATAAAAAAGAAACAAAAAGGATAACTTATCTATTCCACCTCTTCTGGAAGCTGGAACAGAAGTCAGTGATGCTGCAGATAAAGCTGAGTGTTTCAATGCATATTTTGCCTCAGTGTTTTCTAAGAAAGCGAAAACCACCAGCGGTTCAGCCTCGCCCGTCACGATTACAGCCTCATCCTCAGAAAATCCTTTTTTTAGCTTGCATGGCATCATGATGCTACTGGACAGGTTGAGCACTGCTAAGGCTCCCGGCCCGGATGGTTTACCAAATGCGCTTCTTCGGGGGTGCTCAAGTTCAATAGCCCCATTCTTGAAAATAATATTTGAAAAATCACTGGCAGATAGTTCCCTTCCGGACGATTGGAAAGTCGCTTCAGTAGTTCCGATACATAAATCCGGCCCTCGAAATAAAGTGTCAAACTACCGTCCTATCTCACTTACCTCAGTTCCCTGCAAACTTATCGAACATATTCTGTATTCAAGTATTATAAAACATCTTGAAACCCATGGCTTGTTAAACCCCTACCAGCACGGTTTTAGAAAAGGATTGTCGTGCGTCACGCAGCTGACCGAATTCGCCCATGACAATGCCAAAGCCTTAGATGCCAGCACCACTGTCGACTGTATCTTTTTAGACTTTCGTAAAGCGTTTGACACCGTTCCACATGATTTGCTTATACAGAAATTGTACTCTTATATTATTGATTGTCGCATAATTGCCTGGGTAAGTGAATATCTACACGCGAGACGTCAATTTGTAATGGTGCATGGAGCTGAATCTGATGTTGTTGATGTAACATCAGGCGTCCCTCAGGGTTCCGTCTTGGGACCTCTTCTTTTCTTACTGTACATAAATGATATCACTGAAAATATAGCATCACACATGAGGATGTTTGCAGACGATTGTGTCCTGTATAAAATTATAACATGTAATGCTGACCGTGATGTCCTTCAAAACGACCTTGACACTGTTCATAAGTGGTGCGGAAAATGGAAAATGAATCTCAACTTGGACAAAACAGTGTGCATGGCGTTTTCGAGGAAACGCACAAAGCTAGTACCCACATATACTATAAATAATGCAAATCTGAAAATAGTTGATGAATTTAAGTATTTAGGTGTCTATTTCACGTCATCGCTCTGCTGGCATCGGCACGTTGGTTATATAGTTGGAAAGGCCTGCAAATCCTTAGGATTTCTCCGCCGAAACACTCGTTCCTTCCCGCAAGCTACCAAAGAACTCCTTTCCAAAACTTATGTGCGGTCAGTGTTGGAGTATGCTAGCACGGTGTGGGATCCTCCTACCATAGGTGACAAAGAAAAACTCGAGAAAGTTCAGTCCTTGGCGGCTCGATACGTACTTGGTAAGTCATGTAAACGCAACTTCCGTGCAACAATAGCAAAAAAAGTCCTCGTTTGGGAATCGCTAGAACAGCGGAGAACTAAGCTGAGGCTCAAACTCTTCCATAACATATACTGCTCCCACATTGGCATTCCACGCGAAACATACATCTTCAAACCACATTACGTATCCGCACGCCTTGACCATGATCAAAAAGTACTTGAATACAAGTGCAGGACGGCAGCATACAGCGACTCTTTTTTTCCAATGACCATTCGTCAAAGGAACCGTTTGCCGGCCGTTGTTACTTCCATCTCATCAAATGAGTCCTTTTATTCCGCTTTGAACAGTGTCACGTCATTTCATAGCTAGACGGTGCGTCGTTATCTGTGCGCTGCTTCCTCGTTTCGTGCGTTCCACTGTGTGTACCTGTCTTCCTGTCAATGCGCAGTATACCTGCGTGAAATACACGTATGAAATTGCATGTCTACTGCGTTGGTGCTTTCTCCTAAAATACAGGTTTATTGGGTGAACAACACAGTTGACTTTCTTGTACCCCAAATTCTGTACATAGATTCGCATTGCGTCAATGTTGTTATTCTTTGCTTACTTTGCGAATGCTTCGGCTACTGTTTCTCTTTTTTTGTATTTACCCCCCCCCCCCCCCCCCCCCCCACTGTAATGCCAAATGGCGCTGTGGGTAAAAGATAAATAAATAAAAAATAAATAAATCGCTATACTTGTGGCCTGTGCTTCCGGCTCTTGCGGATCAGGTGTGGCGATGCTATTAAACCTTACGAGTTGAAACTTTTTGTCTTGTAAGGTGCAGAGGGTTTTGGTTAATGCTTGTGTAAAATCATCATGTGGGCCAGATGACCCATGTCACAGCAATAAGCGCTGTACCGCTAACGTGGGAACGGATATCACAAAACAACACATATGAAAGAGGAGGGTTCTTCATTTCGCATGTGTTTATTTTGCAGTTAAAGTGCATATACCCCGCCCCAACACTTTTTCCGGATAATTTCTGTGGCAGTGCACTGGCTCCCACTACCTTTTGATGCCTTAGTAAGGCACCTTTCACTTGTTGTGAGCCATTATCAAACTTAGGCAAAAGCATTTCGTGTCTCATTAGTAGCGTGTACAGGACCTATCAGTAGAGCGTGTCGGCACAGCCTGTGCGCACGAAAATGATCATTCCAAAAAAGAAGTTCGCCGGCACTGCTGTTCGAACCCAGACTTTTTGTGTGCCAGGAGTGCACGCAACGCATACGCCACGAACGTTTTTTTTTTTCAGCACGGTATTTATTGCACGCCTTCATATGCAGGAAAGAGCTATATACATTATTTACGAAGTAATCAGCCAGTAGCCGATCGAGTTAAAGGAAACACCACTCCACAAACTAAAACGCACGCCTTAACCTAGCTCAACTAAAACGCTGGCAAAAAAAGGCGCCACGAAGGCTCGTTGGTTCAAGCGTGTTGAAGGGGCACGAAGTGAACGCGTTGTGGTGTGTATGACGGTAAAGTGTGTTGTTTATGTGTACTTATGTTAGCAAACGGTGACTTGCAAAAAGTTGAGGACATAATCGAAGGGTCACGTGATAAGTGACACGTGACGACAATGACTTGCAAAATGTTGCCGGCTTCATTCAAGGGTCACGTGATAAGTGTCACGTGTGCAACGATGACTTGTAAACAAAGTTGCTCATGTTCAAACAATGTTTTTTTTTTAAATTTCTGCAATGCAACAGACTGCAGGGCAGTTCAATTTTTCTACTTGAGAAGAACCCTGAAGACAACTCAGTGCAGTTTTTGTCGTGAACAAAAACTGTTTCCGTAAGATCAACTGCCGATATTTTTTCGGCAGCTAAACTGCCTTGATTCAGTCAGGGAAGAAGATTTCTAAGTTGGATGTTATTTTTCTCGCCATTTTAATCAAGACGTAAAAATCGCATACGGCTCCGTGATCACCGTATGGAAGTTCATGCAGTTGCAGCCTAACCTCAGAGATTCATGCAAGAAGTAACGGTCAAAAAGTGGAGGTCATCGCAGACTATGTGCGGAAACAGCAGATGTGGGCGATACCTGTATTTGATCTTGCGTTCATTTCTGGCTTACAAAAACTCAGTTCTCAGAGGGAATGGCGCCAACATCACTTCGTTCCCAGTGTCCTTCTATACGGGGTGAAGAAACGGGGCGTTTTTCCTCACCGGCGTTGGAGGTGGCCCAGTGTGCCCGAGAACAGTCCCCTGGCGTCGGGCAGGCCAACGTTCGTGATGCGGCCAGGGTGCACGCGGCGCATGCGCACTCCGAAGAAGCGCATCGCTTCCAGCAGCGCCTGCGCCGTGGGCATTTCGCAGCGCTGCTCGGCGCCGGCCAGGGCGCAGTCGTACCTGCGCCGAGCATTCACCCCTCCTTGAGCCGTGTGCAACAGGTGCATAAGATAGTTTTCGTCGAGCTCGTGTAAAACCTTCTTCGTGCAAGGCCTGAACTATTCCATCTCTAATCTTGGAGGGAGCGCCGGAAGAACTTTGGCCTGCATCTAACTGCCACCGTTTCTTGGACATCAATTTCGATAATCCATTATCATCGGCTAGCCCGACCTAATTTGCTCCATCGGCCTTTGCCTTCTAGCACGAACGCTATACCCATTGCCGACAAAGCCGTTGTTAGATGTCAACTAGAATATGCCGGTTTAACTTGCAACAATAGTTTTTAACCTCTAACTGCCTCGGGTGCCTACAGAATGAAGCAGCCGATACCTTCTCTGCGATTAAAGCCGAAAATCTAGTTTGTCTAATATCAAGCAAGTCTTATTTCATTTTGACCTTGCACAGAGACGTAATATTGGAAGTGTTTTATTATTGGACAAAATATTCCATAGTATGCCTCGCCGAAACCGCCTGTTTTGTTTGCCTCGTGCCCAATTTTCTACTAGAACTAATAAATACTGTAAATTTTTTCCAACTCACACGTAGAACTTCGTTTCTCTCCTTACCGTTACATATAGGTATTCGATCATTCAACAAGCTCCCTGATTCAGTTGTTAGCACAAGTAATTCTGAAAAATTTCGCCCTGTGGTCTCCGGCCTTTTTTGAATGATATTTTCTGTGATTTATTCGTTCCGCGGTCACTGCTGTCTTGTCTGCTGTCGACCACCTTTTGAATGTTTCTGGTGGTTTTTCTCACATATCTTTTATATATGCGAGATAAAAGCTGTGTGTATTTGGGCGACGTATTTGGGCGAAGTAACTCATTATACTTCAAAGCACTGGCAGCGTGTGCTCTTGTTCTCCGCTCTACAGGACCTCTTCCTTTTAGCAGCTTCACTCAGCTTTCGCTGGCCTCATCTGTGCATAGCCACATATTTCTGTCGAAAGGCTGCCTCTTTACTTTGCAGGCATTGGTAAGTGATCTTCCCACAACTTACGGTTGAGATATACGCGATTACCAAGAGTTGAGTAATGACGCTAGAAGGTTCAAGAAATCAGAGGAGCACATTGCAGAGGCACTTAAAACAGAGCAAGTGACTGAATTAAGAAGCCTGGAAGCAATCTGTAAAAGGAATTTGCGCCACAAAAATGAAAGACATATATGCGCAATGACACAAAAAGCATCCTAAGACGTGCGAAACGAGTATTGCGCTCCAAAGAAAAGATTTCTGCGCTGTCATTTAATGTGACAGGTGTTGCTTAAATCCTGCTTGCTTCTCTTTTTTTAAATCACTGCATTTGTATAGGATGGATGAATGAAGAGAGAGCTAAACTGTCATAGGATATGCGCTGAAAGAGTGAATCGATGAAGCCTAGTCAGGTGGTGTAAATTCTAATCAAGATGCAGCTATTTAAATTGAGAGCACTATGGCGCCCTTTCTCCATGGTCGAGGTGGTGAGGCATCCGTGTAAGTCAGCATCACACTGCTCGCAGCGGCGTGGAAGGAGTGCGAGGAGGAAGCGTGGAAGCAAGAGCGAATAGATTTGGTTCGTTGCATTATACCTGGGGCGCCAACTCAGCGCCTTGGGTCCCACGCTTCCGGCCGGCTCGCCTGGCGCCGTCACCTCCGGTAGGCAACCGGGATCGCAGCGCCAAAAGGAAGGCGAGGTGCGGCGGCTGAAGGTGGTCTGGCAGCGTCGGGGGCTGTCTTCACGGCCAATGTTTTTAATGCGCGGCATTGTTTAGCCACCGCACGCATATTTCGCAATGTGTTCCCTGGCAACGGCGCTCGCTCTCTGCAGCTGGATGAATTAGATTGCCGGCGTGCCGGTGATCGCTCGTCGAGCGGGCAGCCAGTCGGTACGGCAGACGAGATGGGACTTCGAAAGTGGCCACCACCCACAGAAGAGGAGCTCCATGAAAGAAAACGTCGACGTGCAGCCGATACGCAATGAAGCAGGACGATGCGAAGTCACAGCGCCTACAACAGATGCGGGACGCCGCCAGACAACAGCCCGCCAGCGAAACAGCAGGGGAACACGAGGCGAGGCTCGCAAAGATCGGTGAAGTGAGACGTCGTCGTGCGCCAGAACGACCATCTACAGCCGGGCCGTTGCCTACTTCGCTAAGAGCTTGATGCAAGACGAGTTCCGAGCGAGTATCATGAAGAGTGCTATCGCACTTCATGGGCAACCAGCGCAGCGGTTCCTGCAGCACTTTTTGAGTTCCAGTCGTCAGCTGTGAGTCGTCACGGCGAGCTCACAGGAGCTTCGCGGCAGCTGCAACCAATGCGAGGAGGCATCGCGTCAGCTGAAGCCGAAGGAGAGGGAGAAACGCGTTTGCGCGCACATGCGGATGCAATAAAGCAGAGGCGAAAGATGAAGTGACTTAAGGAACATGCAGAACAGCAAACGGAAAATAGGGGATGTATCCGGTTTTTATTGACGGCGAGTTGAGCAGCAGCGCAAAAGAAGAATGCGCCAACCTAAGTCGACCGATATAGTGGATAGAGCGAGGCGGCAAGCCGAAGTAGACCGGCGGAGACAGTGTAGCCTTGCTAAACGGGGTGCGGAAACAGATCAAGAGCGAGAAACGCGAAGGAGAGCGAGAAAGAAGAGGCGAATGATGAAGTCGCCGGAGGCAACGTACTGTACCGAGGCGAGTACAAGTGGCTGCACAGATAAAACAGGGATAATTTTTTACTGCAGTGCGTAATACGATGACCTTTCGCTTATCGCCGCCGCACTGAATGAAGGTGTCACACCTCGTTGAGACAAAATAACGACGAGAAATTTCCGTGGCCAGTAGCGGAGGTAAACATGCAGGACTCTTGCGGATCGCCTTCGGAACATCGGTCGTTGCTGAACTCCTCGGTGTGCGTCCATAGTGGATGCCGTTTGTCTCTAGCCGTGTCCAAATAACAGCGCAGTGCATTGACCCAACAGGGAAGATCTACTCACTCTTTTTGAAGAGTACCTCTCCAGAAACTTTTATATGCTGGGCTTTTAGTGCACACCAGTGGCCACTCACAAGCACATGATACGAAAATCGGCCCTGTGAACTTCGCTATGAACCAAGAGGGGAGTCAGCCGGGCCAGTTGGTTCATGACAGAAAGAATTCAAAGCGCTACAGACGGGACAAGGTGAAAAAAGGAGACACGCTGGTTTGTTGTGTCTCCTTTTTTCACCTTGTCCCGTCTGTAGCGCTTTGAACTCTTTCTGTTCACTATGAAATTGAAGACAAGTTTCTCTCGTCAAAGTCGTGCTATGGAGCGAGAGGAAACGCGCGTTGTGGTGACTCGGTTGACACGGTTGTAGAAACAGACGCACGCTGCTGGTGAAAAGCGCCGAACGCCGCTGAAAATTCGGTTGGTGTGTGGTCCGACGGTGCTTTAATCAGTAATTGTGTCATTGGCTGCTACTGCCGCTGGAATAAAAAAAAAACGGGCTACGCACCAAACAGGTTAACATTTGAATGGAATAGCGCAAGATATACGTTGAGAGAAGTTGTGGGATATTGAACGAATGGAAACGAACAAATTTGCAGAAATCCTTGCGAATCGGGATGCTGTGCTCTTTCTCCTCGAGGACACGCAGTTTATTTTGCACGCACTCCAAATCTGCAAAGGAAGATTTCTTTTTGAAAGCAACGAGTGCATTAGCAGTTGAAAAGGGGGAGGAGGATATAAAGAGCACGACGGAAATTGCGAGGCTACTTCTAAGACTGAAGATTCTCTATAGTTCCATTTGGCCTACAAGTGGCAGGAACTGTCCATTACTGAGAAAAAAAGGCTTCGGCCAATTCGTGGAACGATGTCGAAAGAAAATAACCGCGCCAAATAATAATAGCACTTGTCATGCGTCCGCACGCCCTTTATTATGCACGGCGCTTTTCTTCTATTCCCTTGTTCCCGGCCATTTTTCCTCTTCGTTCATTTTCTTTCTTTTTTAATGTATTCCTGCTCCGAAAGAAATCGAAAGCACGACGGCCATTTGGGCGACACTCTATCTTTTAGCAAACTAAAGCTGCAGGCTGAAAATTATCACAAAAGGGAATGACAAAGCGATGTGGTCATGATAGTGGCGTCGCAATTGAAGCCCAAATCGGCCGGGGGCTTTTTAATCATGAATGCTCGACACACAGCTCTTTCTTAGGGCGCATGAAAAGTACAGAAACCATATCAGAATCCTCAATTAAATGAGCGTGACGCGCCTTGGAAGTCCTCGTCTCCTTTGTTGCATAATAATCATACCTTCTTCGAATGATCACCGCTATTTGTTGGCCGATAGCCCTCGAATGGAATAATAAATTACGAAGATAGTACATGAAACTATTGATCGTTAGCATTTAACAGACCGGCACGTTGCTTATTAAGAAAATAGTACTCTTGGGCATGTTAAGCCCGTGTCAGCACCATATTAAAAAAAAAGCTGGATAGCGGACACGTAAGCTTCACCTGAAGGGTATGACGCGATATCTTAATGTGTTAATGCACATATCTGCAGAACTGATGAGTCTCTACTCAATATTCACAGATCCCTGGGAGTCCTCATACCCCTCCTGACGCAATTGTGCAGCGGTTAAGCGATGCGCCACTGCCCTGCGATGGGAGGCGCAGCCACCAATGGGGCTCGTGCGACCCAGGTTGTTCTCGCGAAGTAACCTCTGACTACTAATCATTATTTTGACTTCCACCAGCCATGGTGCGCAGTTTGCTCACAATCCGGCGGGCAGGTTGTGATGGCGCCACAAGGTTACGTGACCCACGTGGCCTAGCCGCATTGTAGGTTCCTTCCCTGGGGATTTTCCGTGGATTTTTCGCTCACGGTCAACGATGCCGGTTATTCTGCGACACTTTCTCCTGAACGCTATCGCGTTAAAACAAGGCAACACACACAGTTAAAAGGGTGCGCACGAGGGATTTACGCTGTTCGCGATGCATTATTTAGCAATTAGGGCTTTTCTCATCTAACTCTATGTGAACCGCAATGACGGTTGAAAGAATAATAAAAAAAAATACGCACCCTCATGATCTCATGACAGATGCTCAGTGAGCCCGAATCGCACATTACATACGCTCACAGCTTTGAGGCCGGTCGGCGCTGAATAGAAAGAAGGCTTGTAGTCATACAAGACACATCTAGAGCAGTAAGACTAGGTTTGCTCAACGAAAACTTACAGCGCGTCTGTGCCCCTTCGGCAAACAAGAGTCGCCGTCGTGAGCACGGAGAGCGTGAAACGATGTGATTTATGTGAAAGCATGGATTGTTCTACCGAGCACAATACCGCATCGCCCAGATCGCTTAGACTTGGCACATTTTATTCCATTCGACTGGGCTTTCGCATCCAGTTTCTCACCATTTTGTTACAAGCCGGCAGTGTAAAACATTGGCGCAGGAGTGAAGAATAAAGAGGCATCGGGACACGCGGAACGAAGCGGGAGCCATATCAGAATCCTCAATTAAATTGCAGTGGCGCGTCTTGGGAGGCTTCCTCCATTTTTTGACTTGCATAATAATCATACCTTCTTCGAATTATTCCCCCAGTGTTATGGCCGATAGGCTTCTAAGCGTGTAATAAATTATGAAGATCGTACATGAAACCATTAATCGTTAGCATATAGACCCTTAACAGTGGCATTTACGAGACTCGAGCTCAGCCCGTGCCCTAACAACGTTGCCGGAGTCCTACAGGCCATGGAATTTGCCTCTGCCGAGCAGAAACTGCAGTCACAAGTGGCCAGGCACATTTTGGTGTAGTCGCCGTCTACCGACAGAAGGCAACGGGCTCGGGCTGTCGCATATGCGAGTAGCCTCCACGAGGCTGAAGTTTCTTGCCTATTTGGCCGTTTGCTGTAATAAATGAGTTCAAAAGCAAAGGAAACAATATATATCTGTTGACTTATAACGAAATTTCGAGCGCTGTTTCTTAATACGGCGCGTTGGTGTACGGTTTTCTTATTTCAGCTTTTATCTTCACATGCTATCAGAACTGTATTCTGAAATTTTGTATGGTTACTTTGACACCCCAGTTCGTGTTTAATGATATTGTAGTTCTGAGAAGCTTAAAACTTATTCGTCTGCCGGAATTCTTGAACGCTATAGTTCATCAGTTCCTGTACCGTTGTGGCTTATTTTTACAAGATCTTGGATCTTATTTGTTGGTTGGATTGCGTTATACTTTCGATTTCTCTCCCCCTTCCCTTGTAATGTACGACTGGGCCTTTTAGGGTATCTCAGTGAATAACCAGGATATAACTACTCAGGAGTTCCTGCTTCTACCTCGCTTTGCGCAAACATTTCGTTAGGCAGCAAAATGGTGCTGACCATACTTGGGCAAGCAGCCGTGGAATATCAAGCCAGCGTGGCCGGCAGTTCCTTCGCAGCGCCGACGGTTGCTGCGTGCCCTCTTGGAAGTGCGCATACCTGACGGAGGCGTTGCGCAGCGTCCGCTGTGGGGAAGGCCAGCGGTGGATCCGCGACGCACATTCGTCCATCGCCAGCAGCGAGTCGCGCCCCTCGCACACAGCCCCGTAGGGGTCCCAGGGGACGTCGCACGGGGCGAGCGAGGGCCACACTGCGAACGCCGCGTTGCACGACAGGCGCGGGAAGTCCTCGGCCCAGTCTAGCGACTGCCGGGCACTGCGGGCCGACGTCGTCAGGACGAGCCACTGCACGTGCCTGGGAATTGTGCAGTGACGCCGTAAGCGAAATGCCACGAAGATGGGCATTGGCAACGATCTGCGATAAACGAAACATCAAAGGTCTGGTTAACATTGGTAACATAGAAAGATCTATCACATTTGTCATTTAACAGGGTCTGGTATTGAGCTTCTTTTTGGAAGCACAAATCTGCTGCCAAATAGGCTATATGTTTGTAGTATCGTTAACTCACTCGCCATAAACAACAGGAAAGCAAAAGCTGTTAGACGCACAGTCCATACCTTTTCTCCGCACTACAAAAATTCAAATAATACCTCAAGTTAAATCTCTCGGTGCTGTGTGAAAAAAAAGATGTTCCGGAATGCTCACAAAGACGCAGTTGTAGCTAAAATTTTGAGTATTTCAGGTATCCTCTGCAAACTGCGGTACTGCTCACCTGTTACCATTAGACGCAGAATTTTCAAGGCCTTCTTTACTTGTCTTATAAACTACTCCCACTTAATAGGGGTAGAATTATTTTGTCAAGCATTACTAAACTTTACATCATACGAAAAAATGCAATTCGTGTAGTTGCAAACGCTTAGTACGATAGTCGCACTGCTTCAGCTATTTTTAATGACATGAACATTGTCACACTGACATTTATAAATCAATGCTCATTAGAGATGTACAAACGGAATGAAACAAAATGAAACAGATCACATAACAAACCTGACTCGTAACCGATATGCACGTAATACTAGCAGTACAGAACTCAGGGAAATACCTTGAGCACGCACTAACTATGGCTGCCAGATGCTACGCAATATGCTGCCATCACTTCTAAACAGGAGAAGTGTTTGACAGCCACAGCACTGTTTTTGCAAAATGAAACGGTAGGCGCCATACCTGCACTTTTATGATTATTTTAGGCATTTCGCTAAAATCATTATACTTCACTAAATTCTTTGTTTATTTTGTAATTATCCTTGCGTATGTCTTTATTTTGTACCATATTTTCGCATGTTTGATAGTTCTTTGGTATCCTCGTCTGTTGCCAATGTCATAATTAGAGGCTGTGGACCCCGTCAAGCGCGGCTAGAGGCTTTTTTTTTTCTCGGTCCGCAGCATCTAAAGTTGGTGATTGTGTATTTTTATGGCGCAAGGGCTTCTATGGCCAAAGAGCGCTATGGCGGAAGGTATTTTTCATTTCTCAAGGTGGGGTCAAAGACCCAGTTCCCAAGCATTTCACCCCAAATAAGCCGAGCACCAGACCAGGGGAAAGCTTGTACCCATTGTATCACCGGTGGGTACCCGACGGCACTTGGGATCGAACCTCGGGTCCGCAGCATCTGTAATGATGTTGGAAAGAGATGAGATGAAGGCAGGCCGCTCACGTTGCGCCCTAGTCTCAATCGGCTGGAGCGGACTCGGCGGCGCCCTATGCCTAGAATGGGTGGCTGTGTTTGCACAGCAGCACGGGTCTGTGACAAGCGGATTATGCTACATTCGCATAGTGCTCCAGCTCAGCGGAAAAGATGGGCTGGACCTCCAGCTGGGCTATAGCAAGAAAACCAACACATCAGCAAAGCAATGCCTAATCGGAGCTTCTGGAGAGCATGTACTAATAGGGAGTATACGCGCAGGAAGTGAGAAAGCAGTGAACGGCACGATTAAGTTAAAGCACCTGAGCATGAAAGGCTGGTTGATTCGCAAGTATATACGTTGATTTCTTCAACCTTTACAGGTTTTTATTTTAAAAACTGTGAGAGATAAGTCGATGCGGCCAGTTGAGGTGGATTGCACAGCTAGGCGGAGATTGTGTTTCTCATAAGGATCAATATTAGTCGACCAATTAACTTAGACTAACCAATAAACTTTTTGTTTATGGTTATAGATGCAAGAATATATTGCGAAATTTATAGCCGTCAGCATCAAAGATGAGCGCTTGTTTTCAATTTTCTTAATCGGCCACTCGTTAGGAATGCCTAAAGTCAAAATTAAGCATTTGTAAGCTTGTTGTATTCACTTTTTCCCAATCGCCAGTTATAAATTGCCGTCCTTGCGTGTGGTATCGTCTCCGAAATCAAGCTAACTTTTTCTGCATCATCAAATACACCAACTGCGCCTGTGTACGATGCATAAGAACTGCGAGAGGCGCCATTTTATAAATATGCGATGGGGGAAAGCGCATGGCAGGATCTTGTCAGCGGCGACAATAGTCTTCACTCTGTTCAACGCGGCGGCAGGCGAGAGCTACATCCTCCTTGTGCGAATCGGCAGTAGCAATGCAGCTGCTTCGCGCCGTGATGTCATGCAACGCTTGGCTGTAACGTCACGCCAGCTGCTGCATGCTCCCCACCTGCTGTGACGTCGCGCGCGCTTGGCTCACGTAGCGTCACGTTGGCGCTTTCTGCGCTCTCATTGTCGAGCAAAAAGATGTAGTCAAATGAAATTAGAAAGGACACTTAACCTCTGCCTTAAGGGTATGACGCGACAGCCTAATGGAATAAATCAAATATGTGCAGAACGTTATCTCAAAATACTAGAAAATATCTACAACGACTTCACAACTGCCATAACCCTCCATAAATACAGCAATAAATTTCCAATAAGGAAAGATGTCAGGCAGGAAGACACGATCTTGCCAATGCTATTCACCGCCGGTTCACTAGAGGTGTTCCGAGGTATGGATTGGGAACAGTTGGGGTAAGAATTAATAAAGAAAACCAAAGCAATTTGCGGTTCGCTGATAACATTGTCTTGCTATGTCACTCAGGAGATGAGCTACAAAGCATGATAAATGAGTAAGACAGGTAGAGCGAAACTGTAGAAAAAATAACATGCAGAAAGCCAAAGTAATGCTCAAAAGTCTCGCAAGGAAACAGCAGTTCACAATTGGTAGCGATGTGCTGGAACCGATAAGAGTGTGAAATATTGCCTGATTGATTGATTGATTGATTGAGTACGTCCACTTAGGGCATGTAGTGGCCGGTGATCTAGGTCATGAGAGGGAAATAACTTGAAGAATAACAATGGGGTGGAGCGCTTATGGCCGGTTCTCTCAGATCACGTATGGCAGTTTAGCAATATCCCTCAAGAGGAAGGTATACAACAGCTGTATCTTACTGATTTCAAGTATGACCGTAGAAAAGTGTCTCCGGAAGGCCGCTATCTCCGGCGACAACTTCCCTTTGTGGGACTTCGGAGGCACTTGAGCAAGAAACAGTATGACATTGGGAACCGTAGGGGGCCGGGGTTAAGGCTCATTAGGGGTCCGAAAGCCGACAGCCTGGCCGTCAGCTTTATTCTCATGCAGACAAGCATTCAACTGGTTAAGGGGCGTTGTACGATAGCTATTTTGCGCCTTCTGCACGGCGAGCGGACGACGGATCGCTCAGTCCAGGTAATAGGCATCCGTACCTTCCGGCGACCGGACGGAAAGTTCGTCAATTTCAACTTCTGTTCGGATGGGCTGGTCCGGCTGGTGACCGGATTGCAGCTATTGGCTGCTTTTTACGTGCGTCAGTGACATCTCGGGCCCCTCCACTTCGCTTCTGCCTGAGCAAGGTGGCCTGCCGTCGATCAACTGGGGAGCGAGGCCTAGGCGGTGGCAGCGACGTCGCGAAGCATATTATATTGGCCACATGTTAATATTACGAGTGTTCATAGCGACTGATGTAGTCGTCAGAGCGCCTCTTCAAACCGATCCAAGGAAGTGTTTATATGGAGCTGTTTGTGACTGTTGCAAGCGTTCCTAATTCCTGCGAGGATCATCACAGACAGCGGCGAGTAACAGCTGCTCACGGTGAATTTCTTGTTCGTGCATGAGCTGCATAGCACAGTGAAAGTGTCCGCGTAGTGAACGTGATTGCCATAGGAGCGAGTGATTTTACTTGAAGGAAGCGAAATGTGCGCCCGCGAAAGCTCACTACGGACGCCGTGCTTTTTGAACGCTGAAATGATCGTCCCGTTGTGCAGCTAAAATTTAGTCGCATTCGTTGCGATGGCTGCAGTTATCGCGATGAAGCGATCAGATGACGTTGTTTTAGCACGACAGCATTAAGGGTGCCGTGTCGCAGAAAAGCCGGTGTCGTCAGCGTCGGCTGTGAGCGGAAAATCCCAGGAGCATTAATAAATAAAACCGAGTAGGAAATTGGTCGAGTTAGCGAATCGTGCCAGGGCCTCCGGAGTGCGATACGAGCACGCTAACCACTCCGCCACGGCAGCTCGATGGTTTCGAATGAACAAAGGCGGGTCTAGTGAATAGGGTGTTGACTTAGAAAAGTGCTTTTCCATCACTCATGGTGCGGTTTGGGTGTCCACCGAGATATGTGAGACAGGCGTCATTTCCTATCCTTAAAACCAAATTAATTTTCATTGTCCTTGCCTTACGGTGCGGTTCGGGTTTCCACCAAGATATGTTTCCTTTCATTAAATGGTCCGGGCAAGGCGTCGCGCCGAACGTACGATGGCGTTCCGTGGATTCCTTGCCAACGCTGGAACACGCTGTCGCGTCCCGCTCTTAAAGACGAAGCTTAAGCATCCTCCAATTGTAATGCCTGTTCTCGTTCTTGTATTACGGACCATTGATATATATGTTATCGATCTTCCCCCCACTCCTTATGTAATACCCCACTTAGGGGCCATTAAGGGATAATAAATTATTATGATGGTGATGATGATGACGTGTCCCTTACCATTTTGATCGCGATTCATGCGGGCACTGTGCTTGAGAACTTCCATGTGTGCGACGTGACACGATCTTGGCTGCAAGGCCGTCGGATTGCTTTCTGCTTTGACAACAGCAACGCCGCCATGCTTCTGCGCCTTGGTGCTCCATTCAATACATTTTGTGATAATGGGTGCTGGGTTTACGAATGGCCGGCGGCACTGTGTAACCTGTGTGAAAACACTTGTGTGCCGTGAAGATGTATCTTCGGGAGGGTCATTTATGTTTATTTCCAGCATTTCTAGCGACTGTGCCTATATTTGTCTGAAATAAATATTGTTGTGATGAATGGGTGACTAAACACTTCCGCTAGTCATTTCCGTTTAGGTTGTGACAACATGGTATTACGCGATTACAAACAAGAATCATTGCCGCATTTAAATCACGGGTGGTTCGCAGTGTAGAAAACTATAACATGTGCCAATTCATGAGTCTGTTTTTCAATGAGCATTTGACTTGATGTTACGCAAACAAAATTAAAACTCTGGCAGCAGCTTATGCGATCAAAACTGTCCACAGAGCAAGTTGGGCATAACGAGTCTTGATGGAAAACAAGAAAAAGTAATTAAAGAAATCTTTCCCAATGCTTTTTTTTTTTGCTTTGACAAATGCGTGGCAACATGAAGTCTAATTGGGATGTTGGTTTTCATTGTAATACGCAAAATGCGGTGATCTTAAAGCGCGTCATGGGCCATGACACTCTTTGTTGTTGATTTTGTTCACGGTCCCTTTCGATCGGGAGAACAGCGGTATGAAAGTGTATGATGTGTGCACAATGATAATGTGGCAGAGCAGCTCGTGAACTCGGATTTACTGGCCTTAAGCGGTTGTTCAGCAGCACTCCTTGTGAGAGCCGCATCAGTTTGTTTAACAACACATTCTTGAAGCCTTGAGAAGGAGATGTCTTCGATGCACATGCACACGTCTATCTGCTGCCTTCATTTGCCTGTGACTGCTTGCTACGAACATGATTACTTGCCTGCTCAGTGACGGCGATGGTGAGCACAATCAGCTGTGTGTCGGCAGTGTAGAACGCTTCCCAGGTTTCCTTAATCCTCCTCGCATTTTACACGTGCAATAGTTTATTGGCTCTCAAAAGATGCATATTTGCACACTCCTCAGTGATCGACTAGGTTTCCTGGCACACTTATCCATTCACATTTGTGTGCTCACGACAGCATTCCTTCACACATTCCAAGGCTGCAATAACAAGGCTTATCTCAGTTCTTTAAAATGTGCTAAGCACTGTTTCATGGTGGTTGGCTCTGCAATGCCGACGTTGCCTCGTTTCAATCAATGTGGTATCAATGGAACCGTTGACCTGCCAAAGAAGAGACCACATTTAATTTGAGCCCTTTCCCTTACTCCTCAGATTGAACGAAACGACTGTTGCTGCTTGCAATGGAAGATTCCCCGCTTTGCACCGGCGCCTAGTTCTGTTCTTGCCCACCGCGCATGCCTTAAACAGGAGCATTGCATTTTTCCTTTCTTCTGCGGTGTACTCTGTTTAAAAAGTGCTAACCTAGCATTGTGGGCTGCTAGTAGGAATCGGTGAGGCTATAATGTAAGCAAGCGGCTCCGTTGTTTTATATTTAAGCAGCTTAATTCGTTTTGTGCAATGAGCAATCTACGCCAGGATGTGAGTCGCCGATCATTGACAATGATTTTTAGACCAGATAGAGAAGAGCTTTGGCAACCAGAAAGTGCGTGAGCTGGAGAAGTGGGTTTGCCCGGCAGTTCACATATTAACATAAAATTCGGCGCAGAGAGTGGGGCAAGCAGTGTGATGGAAATTGCAGCGTGTAAGAAAGGTATGTGATTCAGGCAGTGTTAGATTTATTTACTCAAATCCGAAGTTTTAACGGTCCTTCCATTCTGCACATTAATGTGACAAAAACACATGCGACAATGGGCTGCACGCATTTTCACTCCGTCCACTCTGATCAGCGAGTTTACTTGTTAACAAAGCATAATTGCATTGAAAACGTTTTTCCCCAGAAAAACTTTCAATAATTTGAGTCCATATTAACGAAGCCGGTCCGAATGAGGCGTGGCTGTATATATGAATTATGATTCATTTTAATTCTGAGGGTGGCACAAGCAATTATTCTGTGTTATTTAACTATGCGACGAAAGAAGTACATTTGTCTTGCAAATTTTGACGATGATTAAAAAATGGGTTGTATGGCACAGCGGTTTGTTGGTTGAAGAATAGCGATTGGCTTTACTTGACACCATTTTTAAACAGCAGACTGTAAAACGAGCCCTATGGAGCTGGTAAAGTTACATTAGGAACAAAGAGGACGGTAAACAACACCACTGCACAGGGTAGCAATTCTTGCTCTGTTGTCTCCGTCCCTTAGCGCAGTTTCAACATGCCAACTTGCCACCGGTTCACCCGACAGTACATTTTGTAGCGATAGCTACATTACGGTAGCGTTTCGAGCCTCCAGCATGGCGGCGCGCCACCCTGTGGCTGCGCCGCCACGCTGTCACGTAGATCTCGTGGTGCGGAGCAGCTGCCGGCGGCGCGCCGCCGTGGCTTATCACATGGTTCGTCATGTGGTTGGTCACGTGACCAAGTTACACTCGGCCAGGTGTAGCTATCGCGTCACTCCAGGTTTGACCAGAGCTAAACCACCGCCAATTTTGTAGCGATAGCTACATTACGGTAGCATTTCGAGCCTTCAGCGTGGCGGCGCGCAACCCTGTGGCGGCGCCGCCACCCTGTAGCTACGCCGCCACGCTGTCACGTGGTTGGCCACGTGGCCAAGTTCCACTCGGACAGCTGTAGCTATCGCGTCACTCCAGGTTTAACCAGAGCGAAACCACCGCCAATTTTTGTGAAATTCGCAGGAAGCAACAACAGGACAGAAAGCAGGGTGTACGCATATCTAATGCATGCTGTGCAGACAGTTTCCTGCCGCATCATAGCTTGGCCCCTCCATGTTTCTTACTCGTCGTTACACGGCACCTATGGCCGTATTTTCGCCATTGCCATGTGCTGAAAATCATCAGACATTTTGTACTCTTGCCCTGCTAGATTGTTTTGGCCTATTTATTTTTCTCATCCAAAGCTTTTAGGAAGCATTTCTGCAATAGCCAACTTGCTCTTGTTCTTCACGAAATGCACCTTCACTGCAAAATCCCCCTCGATGCTTTTTTTCTTACCTTTGAAAAAGCATGTGATCCACTTATTTAAGTAAGGCTTGTTGTCTGGCACTTTAACTTGCATTCAATAGCTCTAAATTGGATCCAAGACAAGGGTGTGACATTCCCGTAGAGCCAATGAAGCCGATTTTTTTTTAATGCGACGGTTTCGGTGTCGGGAAGCAGCGGTAAACGCCCGGATTGCTCAAAACTCCCCGAGACAAGCTCAAACAAGTCAATCCAAAAATCCAATATGGCGGCCTAGCCTGGTTGCGGTCGGTTGCTCGCGCGTTCGCGGTGCTGGCGGGCGCTGGCGAGATTCAAGCTTCGTACTTACTGGTGACTGACTGCTCCCGCGCTGCTTTCCTGAATGATTTCCTATGTATTTAAGTTAAGTGCTGCGTGTATTTTGACGTGAAAAGTTGAAATGAACGGCGGCGCAAAAAAGGACACTAACAAGAAAGAGACACCACATGCGTACAGCACATGCGCCGCCGTTCATTTCATCACGCACCAACTTGCCCCTCAGGCCGTTATTCTGTATTTTGACGTGTCTGTTGATTTGGCCTGGTGCATGGTGGCAAGCAGCGCGACTGCATAGCAGCTGCTTAGGGCGCTCGCTCGAGAAGCAAAAGCGTAAATAATTCACTGCAAACGACAGTTTATTAAGGAATACATCAGTATTGACAATGAATGTACAAAAGTGGTGATTCTAGGCATCAGTGGCACGGCAATATCGGTTACAACCACACCAAACAATCAGTATCGTAAAATGCCAGTATACTGCAAAAACGTACGGTACTATAAAGGTATAAGTATGGTGTACATTACCAAATGCTACATCAATCAATATATGTGCATACACGATAGCTTTGTACAGATTCAGGTAAGTGGCAATGAAGTCAAACATTTCACATGTATTGAAATATATCGATGTGTGGCAATGAGTATACACAAAGTGAGCCAACGAAAACTTTCAACCTTTAACTTGAGCAGAAGAATTCACAGTGCAAAAGTAGACCAAGGACAACATAATATGCTGCAGTGCTACATATAGCTTCATGTACGGACCCCAAGAAAAGTTCACCTGCTAACTCTGCTAACAATGGGCATATTTAGCTCTTGGCTAATGAGTTAGACTTGCATGATTTAGAGCATGGCTGTAATATTACACAAAAGCAAGGGGCCAAGCACGCTTCCTTGTGGGACGCCAGAATGTACTTAGCTGAGAGACGAATTATGGTTTGGTTTGGTTTATGGGGGTTTAACGTCCCAAAGCGACTCAGGCTATGAGAGACGCTGTAGTGAAGGTCTCCGGAAATTTAGACCACCTGGGGTTCTTTAACGTGCACTGACATCGCACAGTACACGGGCCTCTAGAATTTCGCCTCCATCGAAATTCGACCGCCGCGGCCAGGATCGAACCCGAGAGACGAATTATGGTTATTGGCATTGGTAAACTGAAACCTGGAAAAGAGAAAATCTTTAACCCATGCAATAACAAGAGGGTGAATATTAAGAAGTGTTAATTTGGTTAATAACCGGTTATGAGGCATCCTGTCGAAAGCTTTGGAAAAATAAAGAAATATGGAGTCGACTTGAATTCCAGCATCAACAGATGAATGAAGTTCGTGGATGAAACCAGCAAGTTGCGTTTCGAACGAGTACCCTTTACGGAAGCCATGTTGGTATTTAGAGATGATGTTGTGTTTTGTCTAAAAAGTTAAAAGCTTGCGAATGAATCACGTGTTCAATGGGTTTACAAATCGAGCTAGCTAATGAAATTGGTCGATAATTGAGTGGTAAAGAACGATCACCGGACTTGAAAATAGGCACAACCTTAGCTAGGCGCCAGTCACGTGGAACCAAACCAGATGAAAGGGATTGTGAAAAAATAGCGGACAAGATGTGATGGATACCTTCAGATGAGTTCTCGAGTATTTTGTTATTAAAACCTGGGTGATCAGACGCTGATGTCGTTTTAAGTTTCCCTAGTAAAGTTAAGATACCAGTATAGCTAATAACTATTTCGGACATTGAGGTATATATAATGATTCGTAGTAGCAGGGACTGAATAAACCTCTTCTCGGGTAAAGACTGATGTGAATGCGTCGTTAAGCCGCAGGAACGCTGCCTCCTTCGGCATTGGTAAGAGTTATATCAGGGTAATTCGAAGGGTTTATCGTCTGCCAGAACTTACGAGGGTTATTCTTTAACACTGACGGTAAATCGTGGGTGAAGAAATGACGACGAGCAGATTTAAGCGCCGTGTGATAATCTTTATCGCACTTTTTGTATCGTTGTCAGGAATCAGAGTGCCTGTTTTTGTCGGTCTGTCTGTGAAGACGCTTTTTCTTATTATTCAGGCGAAGGAGGTGTCTATTAAACCAGGGCGCGGTGTTAGTGTGTGGTATACTGATAACAGGTGTATATCTGTCGATAAGTGCAGCAAGTTTGTTGCTGAAAAGGTTCCAGTTGTCCTCCATTGAATGTGTTAAGAAATCGAGAAGGAAGTCCTCAGCAGAAACTGTCATCTCAGCGTTAATTTCATACCCGCCACGGTGGCTCAGTGGTTAGTGCGTTCGGCAACTGATCCGGAGATCCCGGGTTCGAACACGACCGCGGCGGCTGCGTTTTTATGGAGGAAAAACGCTAAGGCGCCCGTGTGCTGTGCGATGTCAGTGCACGTTAAAGATCCCCAGGTGGTCGAAATTATTCCGCATCCCTCCACTGTGGCACTTCTTTCTTCCTTAAATACCAAACTCACTTTGTCAACTTCTGATTTTACTGATTTTGCATACGTGAGTAATTGGCGGCGTTTATTCCGAACAATTTGATAGTAATCGCATGAAATACTGAAGTTCGTATTCTTGAGCTTGTAGCCCCTACTCATGACAGATTTAACTTCTTTTTCGTTGAACAACTTAACAATAATAGGCCGGTTTTTGTCGTCTGAAAAATGGCCTTTGCGGTGAGCCCGGGATAATGAAGATACAGTAAGACCAAGTTTATCAGAAAAAAATTCGTTAACGAGACGTTCACTCTTCCCAAGTTTCAGCCTTATCCTTGTAAGGAACGCCATAGGAAAGAACGTTGGACCGGCGCGATAGGTTTTCCAGATCATCAATTTTAACCTGAATGTTAGACACATCGTCAGTGCAGCCCGTGGAAGCCTCCGATGAACGTGTTGACTGATTCTTAAGTTCAAGTTCTTCCACACGTTTAGCTATAGACTTAAATTCATTTAGAAGGTCTGAACTTGTCTGGATTTTGAGCTCAATTTCATGTACACGTTTAGTTACAGACTGCATATCCTTTTGCAAGTCGATATGAATGGTGAGGATCTTATTAACACTTTCAAGGATGTTCGCGTGGCTAGCCTCGAGCCTTTGAGCAGCGTTATAAACAAGCTCAAGGTTTTCCTCCTGAGCCTTTGTCATAGGACCCGGGTTAATTTCAATGTCCCGTCCCAGAACCAAAAAGCGCCATATATACGTTGCCACAGTGCGAAAACGGTTCAGGACATCGGGTGGGGCCCCGCCGCGGTGGCTCAGTGGTTAGGGCGCTCGACTACTGATCCGGAGTTCCCGGGTTCGAACCCGACCGCGGCGGCTGCGTTTTTATGGAGGAAAAACGCTAAGGCGCCCATGTGCTGTGCGATTTCAGTGAACGTTAAAGATCCCCAGGTGGTCGAAATTATTCCGGAGCCCTCCACTATGGCACCTCTCTCTTCCTTTCTTCTTTCACTCCCTCCTTTAGCCTTCCCTTACGGCGCGGTTCAGGTGTCCAACGATATATGAGACAGATACTGCGCCACTTGGTTTCCCTCCAAAACCAATTATTATTATTATTATTATTATGGGGTGGGGGTGCACGACACCGCTAAGAGGCAGACATCGTCATCTCGGTAACAGGAATATTTGTAATGTCTAACCTGAAACAGCATGAACGGTGAGTGGCGAGGCATTTCGTGAGCAGTGCCGTGTCAGAAAGGGACGGTGAAAACTGCACGCCTTATGTAGGTGTCCTGATCAGCAGATATTGTTGCGTGTTGCCAGGTCAGGAGGTTGGACGCCTTCAAAAACGGCTGCGGTGCGCACAGGTAATCTGTACAACGGTTGCAGATGTCAAGAATCCAGTCAGCGGCGGTAGCTTGCGGATCCGGTAGGCATCTCGGTGAAACGGGTGGCTGATAGTAGAATCCGGTCAGAACCAGCGCCTGAAACAGCATGAACGGTGAGTTGTGTTGCATTTCGTCAGCAGTGCCGTGGCCCCATGAATGAATATAGTGATGAATATATGATGAATATAGTGAATATAATGAATACAGTGAATTCATGAATATACTCAGGCAGAAATGAGCATTCATAGGTGAAATTTATCATGTAGTGGTCGGAAGAATTTCCAGTCTATGGACCACAGATTCACATTGACAGAAATTCAACGTGGCAAGAAAGCAGTTCATTAAAGAACATGAAAATATTGTGAAACATTGACATAAAGCAACAACCCTTGAAAAGTAATGGTTTTTGTATCAGTTCATACTCGGCTACATAAGCGAAGTTTACAAAAATGCGACTGTGGCGCATTGTATTTCCTCATGTATCTCGTTCAGCTGCTGCGTCATCGATTATATGCACGACATAAAGCTTGGTGGTGCCGTGAACAGTGCAGGCTGTGGAACGGCAAGCTGCACCCACTTTTAGCTTAGGATGCTTTTGTTAGCTGCAGCTGGTATCAAGTGCAGGTGGCAGGGGGTGGGTGCGCATTTTCCTCATCTGATATGCTAGAAAGTCGAGACGGGTCACATTCATGTAAACGTTGCTGCGAGACAACTGGTATCTCGAGTGCTCTATATATGTTGCGTTATCAGCAATTTAAAAACTTTGTGAACAAAGTGAATAAAGGTACGCATATAACTATGTTTTTTTCGAAAACAATAAACAGCTTAAGTATTTGCAGAGCTGTGCCTGATCAATAAGTACATTTTCATGACATGCATGAGTTATGCAAGTAGGAGAATCAAGAAATAATTTTTTGCATTAAAGCAAAACTGATGCACTATTACAGACCTCTCGGTATCCATCACGAAAGATCAAGGCTACCGGTCCATAGATTTTATGCAAATTAAAAAATGAGCATTTTGCAGTAAATTTTCATGTTTTCTTTGTGCACTTACCGTCACAGGGTGAGTTCCCTGGTGCTGTTGTGGGCACTCTGATGGGTGTCCTTGGGCTAGCAACTGTTGAATAAAGAACAAATGCACTGTAGAAGGCTCGAAACCAGGTGTTTTATCGCTCAGGTGTAATTTTTCTTAAACTAGCTTAGCATTGCGTATGCGAAAAAAAAAATCAAGAGGGGAGAGAAAGAAGATGGGTACAAAAAATTAAAAAAGACGGCCCGCGCAAAAGGCGCTGCCTCGCTTATAAAGAACCTAAAGCGCCTTCGGCCTCACATTATCCCAACCGGCGGAAGCGCCGCGAAAGCGCGAAAAAGCCATAACAAAAACTAGGAGAAACTGTTTCTGGGATCTTCACGAAAGCAGACACGACAGAAAGGAACGAGATAGGCGATGCGTCACGGGATAGGAATCCTGTGGGGAGTTTGGTGCCCTCTATTATATAGTCGATCGTGAGCGCTTAGAGCGAGAAACGTAGGGGACAGCCAGAGTGGAGGGCTGAGGGAAATTTACAATGCTTAGAGCAGGCGGCAGGTTGTACCACGTAAAAGCGGTGTCTGGAGCGGCAGCACTACGGTACCCAATAGTTTCGAGCAACGCTTCCGCGTGGCACACTGGGGAGTTCAGCACGAGTATCGCCAATAAAAGCTACCTGTGCATCTGAAAAAAAAAGAAACAACTCCAATGGCCTTGCTGTATGCAGCTCACGGGGCGCTTTCGAGTTTCAGCGCGCTGGCCCAGCCTGCTGGTGTTAGTGAGGCCGGCGCGATAATTCTGAATGCGACGCTCACATCGCGGCTGCAGAAAACACGCACGAAGAACACGCACAATGTATATGCAAGCGCTAAATTCCATAAAACCTAAGCCAAACTGCAACAGCGAGACACTTGAGATTAAGCCAGACAGTGAGGCACACACGCACAAATGTAAGCAAGAAAAACAAAGTAGCGAACGGCAATGCCGCGTCAGGCAATCTAGAACTGGAGCGCGGCCCCTTATTTTTGAATGAGTCTAAACGCACTTTTTAAACGCATCTCGCAAAAGCGAAGCTGCTGCAGTGAACGGAACCGGGCGAAATTTGTTGTATTCCATCGGCAGTATCAAATCGCAACAGTCAACGGCGACCAAAACAAAGGCACGAAGGACGCAGCAATTTTGCGAACTTGTTACGCCGAGAGGGATATAATATGTAGTGAATTCATAAATACCTGAGGTGGGCAGGAACACTGAAGAAGCGCTGTCCACTCTTGTCGGATGTGCTGTACCACTCTGCGCGGCTCCCGTGTATACGTCTCGTCGGCAGCGTCTGACACGTTAAAGTTTCGTTCCTGCTACTTTCGCCCGCGCTGCCCGCGCGGTCATCAGCAGCTGCGCCGGCTGCGCTGCTCGCGGCGCGGACGCGGTGTGCCATCTTCGCAAATCATTTCTGTGATATTTTATTTTTAATACCGAGTTCTCGTTATATAATTTAGTTCCCAAGCGTCTTTTTCTTATCTATTGTGGTCGAGAAATATTACATTTATTAAGCTTAACTTCAGCCGCGTTTACCGCCGATACCATGATCGCTGCAATCGTTTCGATCGTGGCAGCACCCTTGGCGCGGACGCGCAACTTGCAACATGTCACAGCCTTATCCAAGCTTAAACAGCCAGCCGTCGGCAGATATCTCTTACCAATTCTTATGGATCCTGCCTTTTGCTGCAATCTAGGACGTCCCCGAAGGCATTGCCCTTGGGCATACACCTTTTTATTACCCACTTTATGACTTTCCCTTCAATGTTTTGTTACATGCCTTCGCTGATGACTATATGGGGTCTGCCATCTTGCAATAAGTACCAGTGTTTCAGTTCTCCAAAATGTTTCGCGTGCTCTAGAATGGCTGTTTGCTAATGTTCTTAAGAATGCACTATTATTTTTTTATTGTCAGCATAATTACATTTTGCCGGCTTATAAGACCTTACAGAGAAAAGTATATTCACTGTATACTGATTCAAACACTCAGACATTAATATGGCTTACAATGTAGCATGGTCTCACCTCATAATTCTTATACCACGCCCAAAACCTTTATACCACAACATGTACTTAGCATCGGTGTCTTCCAAGTTACTTGCGTTGAAATCCCCTGTGGGGCATCAGCTTGGATGTTCTAATGGCAAATGACACAAACCTAACTTAACTAGAATCCTTGAATGAGATTAGATCTGAGCCCTTGTTTTATTTTCTCAGACTATTGTTGAAGCTCCAATCTGACAGCACTAAAGGTGGATCTTCCAATTTCGTTATGTCGTGCCGAAACTGCATGTTTTTAAAACTTCTTACCTTACCGTCACATAACCAACTAATCTGTTCTGACTCATGTTTCCTTCTGCACTAGCCGCACTAGTACTGCTGTGCCGCAGTTAGCTCATGCCACTGCATTTCAAGGTTGATCAATCATTGAAAAAGAAGCGGTCAAGCAAAAGCTGTGAAAAATAAGGTGGGCACGTAATAGCAGTTATGTCAGGCGGAAGGCCGTTCCAGACTGGCGGTTCGGAAGCAAAATTAAGCAGCCAGTGTAGCAGTTCGAGCCCGTGGGCGCGCAACTTGAAACTGAAGGCCGGTGCGGCGGCATGTGCAGGACGCTGCTGTGATGTACGGTGCTTAATTAAGGAAAGAAACGAAGAACTTGAGACACAAGGACAGCCTGGTAATGCGGCGTCGACTATGGAGTGTTGACAAGCCAGATTCTGATTTTAGTAATGGAACGCTGACGTCATGCGAATATATGGAATGAATGAATCTAGTAGTATGGTTTTGAACAGGTTCTAATGAGTCAATGAGATATGATGGATGCGGGCTCATAATGGGCGAGGAGGATTATATTTTCGACCTAACATGTTTCTTGTACGCGAGTAGTTCAACATGTGGCGAGGCGTTTCTCAGATGACGTTTCAAAAAGCCTCAGGTTTTATTAGATGCCTAGATGATATTGGTAACATGTGTGCGCCAAGAGAGGTCGTGATAAAAGGTTACGCTTATACTTTTACAAAAAATATTCAAGGGGATAATTTGCTTGTTCGATATGTAGACAGTAATTTGAAATATCCGAGATCTATATATCTGGGCTCGACTGCACTTAGTAAACTATCTGCGGGAGTTGCCATTCAGCACAGTTTACTGAATTTTTACGAAAGGATTCACAGTGCAGCACATAAGGCAACGAAAAAACGAACAAAAGAACGTGCTGTATACTCTTAACCCGCCTTTGGAGAAACATATACAATAAAAAAAAAACCTACACCACAAAAATTGAGACAAGACTGCATTTTTACTTTACTACTGGCAGATTTTGCGTCTTCGCAAAACCTTTGTAAAATCTCGTCATCGTGACTGGTATTCGCGCGGAGGCCTGCACAACCTTCAACTCATGCGTTTTATTAAGCTTAATTACGATAACTGGCTATCCGCTCTATACTCTTGTTAATACTGAAGATTGCCCCTACGTTCGCACTATCTGCTTATTGATCGCAAACCCCACACCTAGCTCTCGCCCGTCATAGGTAAGCCACAGCAGAATAGTAAGGGCCAACCACTCAACACAGTATACGGAAATAAATAGATGTGCTTTAGTTCAAGCTCATGAATTTTACGACTTTAGTGTTAAGATAAACGGTGATGTTAACTGGACATTTTAACAGGACATCGGCATTCTTCGATATAAATAAAGGCAGCTCCTCTACATATTAAGCAGCTGAATTTGGATTCCCGATCAGCCCTTAGATCGAACATGGTTGAGTCGGCTGAGATCATTTCTTTAAAAGAGATGTTAAAAAAGTGTACATGGTTAAAAAGAAGCAGTCAGCTTAATATTTGGTCCCTATCGTAGACTAGATTCGCTATCATCATACACAGCTGCAAACAGCTTTGCAAAATTAGAAAGCTATTGCCAGACTGAGATTCCTGTTCCTTCTTTATTCTCGCCAACCAAATGTAAATTCAAAACGATTCATTCATCCCCGTGTGGTTCGCCAAACTCGAAGAAACAATTTTCACAACATCGTGACTTATTTCGCCCACACTATTATTCTCCAGACCTCATTTTTTCCCAATTGCTGTCGCCAAGCAGAATAGGTTGGTTGGTTTATGGGGTTTAACGTCCCAAAGCGACTCAGGCTATTAGAGACGCCGTAGTGAAGGGCTCCGAAAATTTCGACCACCTGGGGTTCTTTTACGTGCACTGACATCGCACAGCACACGGGCCTCTAGAATTTCGCCTCCATCGAAATTCTACCGCCGCGGCCGGGATTGAACCCGCGTCTTTCGGGCCGGCAGCCGAGCGCCATAACCATTCAGCCACCGCGGCGGCGCCAAGCAGAATACATTTAGAATACCTGTATTTTCAGCCTAGAAGAACTTCGACGATTGTTTATTTGTTCTTTGTTCTTTTCTTTGCTATCTCTTGTGTTTTCAGTGCTTTTTGTTGGTTTTGTATACGAATTTTTGTTCCTGCGATTGGGCTGAACAGCATTTCTCTGTCCTGTATTGCTTTCCTGTGTAGTGTTTAGTGACTGTATATTACAAATGAATATATAAATGTATGAATTGAGTGAAAAGAATTTCTACTGGATGTTCTAGAAACCCATGACTTCTAAACTGTTATGTATGTGTGATTCATGTGGAATTCAGTCGACAGAGAAAATAATCGGCGTATCTGAAACTCAACTTGAGAATGAAAGAATATGACCGCGGATGCCTGGTTCAGTCATAATGGTAAAGCTGATCGCAATAGTTTACCCTTACGCGCATTCACACCATTTGATTTAGGCCAATATTAAAGTCAGACGTGCCACTTGAGTGTGCTCTTTTGCGTTTTGATTTGCAGGCGTTTCGGTTCGTTGGAATTTCACTCGCCCAAGCACCGGTGTGAATATAAAACTTGTTTAAGAATTTTCCAGGTCAGAAAATTGTGGCACGTGACTACACCCACTGCTGGACAAAGGCCTCTCCCAGGTCTCTCCAATTAACCCGGTACTTTACAAGCTGCGGCCACCGTATTCCCGCGAACTTCTTAATCTCATCCACGCACTAACCTTTTGTCGTGCACTGCCATTACCCACTGCTTCTGTTGTCCACTGACTTCTTGCGTCCTCTTAGAATCCACTCCGTTACCGTCAAGAACCAGCGGTTATCTTGCCTTTGCATTACATGCACTGTCCAAGCCCATTTCTTGCTCTTGATTTCGACTAGGATGTCATTAACCCCCGATTGTTCGCTGACCTACTCTGCCGTCTACCTGTCTCTTAACGTTATACCTGTCATTTTTCTTTCCATAGCTCGCTGTGTTCTCCAACTAACGTTGAATCCTTTTCGCTAGCCTCCACGTTTCTTCCCCATAGGGAAAATATATGGAAGACGGCTCAGTGCTGCCTATCGTTTCCTACGCGCCACGACAGCCGTGAATTTACCAGCAAGTTACAGACAACCGGCCTATGATTCGCATACACTCACGATCCGTTAGCCACCTTTTTTTAGTTTTTTAGTGTTTTTAGAGTTTAGTGTGGGGATAGATGGCGTCTCGTCTCTGATTTAAACCTCACCACAGCGACACGTGGCATATGTCGACGCTAGCGTGAGTGCAGATCGCTATCGCTTCCACTGAATTATTACCACATATTGCAACATGCTCATACGCTTGCTCCCCTGACGGGCCGTCGACACAGGCATAGCTATTGTCCATTCGGGACGAATTAAGCATTCTCTGTCTACTCGTGCAATCTAGAAACTACCTTGACATCCTCACAGACTGCTCAGGCGCCATCCGTGGTCAGCGGCGTGTTCTGAACACCGAATCATTGGCACTGCTAACTTAGGATATAATTGAAACATTCTCCCTCACGCTATCTGTACAATGGATTCGTCGAGATGCCCACCCCACATAAGCTTTGGTGAAAAGAGCAAGTCACGAATCAGCTCTTCCAAGTCCCCTTCAAGCGACCCCAACCTCTCCGGAGACAACACTCCTCGAAGAAAAGAAAAAAAAAACACCTCCAGCGTCCCACGCCAGTACTTCTCCCACCGTGTGGCACCGACCTCCCCGGCGGCCTTGTGCGCTAGTAAGAGGTTACGCCTTCGATGGTTACGCCTCCTTGTCGCCCTCACCCCAGCGTAATCTGGTCGTAGCCGGCACAGTATCATTCCCCTTCCGGTGACTCATGCGCCTTCTGTCCCGCTGCTGTCTGCGAGGCGGACGCTAAATGCTTACTTCGGACCTGCCCTTCTTTGCGTCCTACAAGGCAGACACACCTGGTCCAGTGCGGACCGCCCCCAGGCTGTCCACCAGATGCAGGAGAAAGGATTTTTGGGCCGCACCACCAGATGTTACTGGACTTCCTTAGGGTGTCCAGTGTGTACCTATTTTTGTAAATAATAGTTTGTGACAGCAGGTACACAGTCGCAATAAAAAAAGGTGAATACCGGCAAGATACAGCTGTTATATACTTTTCTCTCGAGGGATACTAGTAAACTGCCATTCATGATCTGAGAGAAGCCACCGAATGCGCTCCACCCTATTCTTATTCTCCTAGTTATTTCACTCTCTTGACCCGGATCTGTGATCACTACTCCTTACAAGTTATCTCTCTCTCTTACTACTCCCAGCGTGTCACTACCAATTGTAAGCTGTTGTTCACTTCCGAGACTTTCGGTCATTACTTCGGTCTCCTGCGTATTAAATTTTGGACCCAGCGTTCGGATCTGCCTGTCTAAGTCGTTGGTCATGCTTTGCAATACATAACCTGAGTGATTAGCAAGGCAATGTCATCAGCGAGTCGCAGATGGCTAAATGGTTCTTGACAAAGTAAGATTATCCTCAGCTGTTCCCATGAGTTCATTATTTAAATAAATATTGATTTCAAAAATAAGTTTTCGAAAGTAAACATTTTTGGCGTAAAGCCGGTGTATTAACAGAAGTACTCTTGTCTGCATTTATGTAAAACACGTTTCCGGAATATCGGGCAATTAAGCTAGGCAACAAAAGAAAACGTGCCGTGTGTTATAAGACGCTTCATAGCAGGGCTGAAAATTCTGTGAAACGTCCACCGTGCACAACCAAAGCATCATGCAGACTGGATAAAGGCGAAGCCACCTTGGCTTTGCCTGCGCTGCTTGGGTGCATAATAACCGATCCGCGCGATAAACGAGGACATGACGGAGACCGTCTCGTTCTGGATACCTGAGGACATCGGCCAATTCTTCAAGCCTCGAGAAGAACGCGGTCGCCCGCGAGGGCAGCAGTGAGTCCACGAACAGCATCACCCGGACCGAGACCTTGGGCTGCACCCGCAGCTTCTCCACTAGGGGCGCGTCCTTTTCGCAGTGCCCGTGACACAGCAGCGTCCAGAAGCGCATGGTACCAGGATGCCGGCTGATCGAGTCCAGTAAGCCTTTGTACGCCGACAGGTCATTGCCGAGGACTAGGTCTGTGGCGTTCTGGAAGTTGACAGGATAGTCTGGGGAAGCTCTGGTGCTAAAAGCACAGACCAGAAGAGAAACGAGGCTTCTAACGCGGGTCGCAAACATTCCGTAGACGGAAGACTAAGGACGTAACGGAAGCTTCGTTTCATGAGACACACGACTGTCTCCTCGCACACAACTGTCGCAAGTGGCACAGGCTAAAAAAATCCAAGCCGTTTCGCTCTATTTACGGTTGCTAGGGGCCCATTGACTAAGTAGCGCAGATTTTGGCGGGTGCAAGGAGATAAATGCCACTTCAGGTGGCGGCAAAAACAGTCTCCCTCTTTAGGAAAGCGTTACCCTGTTATTTGCGTCCATCACACGACGGCTTTGAAAACGTTGGTCTTTGTAAAAAAGAATGAGATAATCGACACTTAAACAGAACTGCACACCCCTGAAGTACCGCTTTACACACCGACAACAGAGCCAACACACTTCTTTTAGTTCGTATCGCGAAGATCGAAACTTTCTCCGGAAAGAAAATCGTAGCGAAACATAAAGTGACCCCTAAGTGGGCTACCAAGGCGCACAGACGGGTTCTAGTACTTACAGATTAATGCCACTGCCATGTGCTGGCGAACACGCTTTGATTTTGAAAGTGCACAACTGCAAGAGCACCACCGTTCTAAAACAATTTCTGCAAACGGGATCGACAAAATCTGAGTTGATTGATATTCCGGAGACAGAAAATCAACGTCTGAACCTACACAGCTATGCAGCCGACAGAATGCCCCAGAAGTTTTCTCCTATTTCGCACGACGGAACAACCTGCGTGATGAAAGCCGTGCCACGATTGAAATAGGTGACCCTTGAATTTCAAAGAAACCGTTTAATTTTACTGAGAAGGCTGATTTCGCCCCTAAATTCACACAGTCTATTACGTCCTATCAGTGAGCCGATTAGCAGCTCGCGTGAGCATTTGCTGTTCTCACATGCCACCATTTACTTTCTTTATTCATGTGCAGGCTTTAGAGGTCGCCCGTTTCAGAGCTTGGACGCTGCAACTTACTTTATTCTGCAATAATTTATTAATGCCTTCAATGTTGGCGCCGTAAAGTGTGCCATGTCTTGTGTATACCTGTGTCCTGCATTACTACTTTATGCTCTACACACGAAGGAACTCGATTAAATTTCGAACACAATTCCTGTGCTTCTTGTGGACCTCAAACTCACAGTCGTGACCATCGAAACACGAGTGGGTAAAGGCGCTTGGCCGCAACACCAAGCATTGCTCCCCATAATTGCAGTGCCGTGCCTGGTCGCGAGAAACGTAGGGTTGCCTAAAGGTGATCACGCCTCCAGTCATGGCCACCGCGCGCTCGCCTTCGACCGAGGGGAGGCAGCGACCGCACAACGCTTTGGTTGTCACGCTACCCAGACCAGCCTCTCACTGCTCCGGTCACGCCGCAGAGGTTCATAGCACCTTTGAGCTCGAGTTTATTTTAACTAACGTTACGCTACGGCACAATGATGTTTGCAGTTTAACTTGTCCGTTTTATCATACACGTAAATGCGCCGGTCACTGCGCTCGTTTCAGAACCTGAGAACTGGTGGATGGATGGATAGATGGATGGATGGAAAACTTTGTTAGCAAGCGAATTTCGACCCTTTGTGTTCTCAGGGCCACCTCACAGCCCTCACATCACGCGCATGTATCAAGACCACGTTGGGCCATGGCACTGGCACCCCGGTTCACACAGCGAAGTTGGGTGTCCGTGTCCCGCGACGCAAGGAGGACCTGCCACTCCTCCCATTTTCCGATGGCGGGATGTCCCTGCGGGGGAGGATCGGCAGGGCAGCAGAAGAGGATGTGGTCCGGGGTGGCGTGCGATTCTCCGCAGAGAGTGCACTCTGGGGAAACAGGGCTTCCGCCCTGTTTCCTCCTCCAAAGGATTTGTTTGCAGTGGGATAGGCGAGGGTGGGGAGTTGGGTAAACATCATCACTTTTAAAGGTGGCATGAACTGCAGCACAAACCTGATAAAAGTGTCATATGTCGTGCCAAAAGAGTAAATTGAGGTAAATGAAAGTGTAAAAAAGGCAATAATTGTCATCTCAAAACGTGAACTAAAATTATCTGTAGTAGTGGCGGTGAAAACATTTATTAGAAGTTGCGGCGGAATGGGGGTAAAGGAGTTCCTCGGCCAGAGCAGCTGCTCGGGCCCAGCTAACGATCTTTTTCTGTACAGCCGGGTCCCAGGTGAGCATAAAGGCTCTCCACTGCGCGTTTTTGAGCGAAACCGACGGAACGTTGCCCCTCAGGGCGACCGACCGCGGGAGTAACACGCGCTGGAGTTGAGTAGACACCACCTGCTGAGAAGACGTCCGGGCCCGCGTCATGGCGCCATTTAGTCATGGTGTCCTTCTGCAGGCGACTAAATAAAGTTGTCTCCTCCTCTTACTCCTCTGGGGATTAGCACTGATTCGTGTATAGCAGATTACAGTATTTGCCGCATACTCGGCATTGTTGCAAATGGGTCGCAAGCCCCAAGGGTAGCGTTGGCCTGGCGGCCTGGGGCACAGCTGGAAACATCCGAAGGTCCTGGCAAAGGATGAGTCGACTGCCAACAGAACAACTTGTTTATTCTAGCATCGCAAAAGAGCAGCCGGTCAGGGCGACCACGTTACTCGACGGAAGAAATCGAAGCCTCTTCTTGGCGTCCGGGGCAGCTGCCTTTATACCCTCGGAGTCGAGGGCAAGAAGGAACGGCCCGGGATGAGGCGCACGAGACGGCGACGCCCAGACATGTTGAGACGTGACGCGTCCGCCGGGCCGGCGCCGGTCAGACCTCCTCGCCTCCCAGTTGGGGAGCTCCTCTCCCCTGCTGCCGCGCTTTGACAAGCGTGGGCACCAACATGCACACACACACACGCACACACGAAGACACGTGGCATTGAAACCTGCCTGGACGCGCTTGGCGGGAGGGGTTGCGGCAGCACTGAACGGGCCCAAAATGACCGCCACTTTGAACGAAGCCCCGGCGTCCGTTGCATCCGCGCCGGCTATACCGCGCGTCGTAGGCGAAACGTAACAGACCGCCCCGCCGGGAGAAGGAGATCCCGATGGTCAGGGGACTGCATCCGCTGTCCGGAGGGATGCCGCTCGATGATGCTCGGAATCGAAATCGGTCGTTCCTCGGCGTTGCTTGAGCGCAGCGCACAGAGAAGGCCTCGTTCTCAGGTTCAGGTTCACACAGGACACTGCAAAGTGACTTCGGGAGAGTTGCCATTTTTGTTCTCGTTCCCAGCAAGCGTTAGAACTACGCCGAAACGCAACCGCTCAGTCAGCAAGCACGAGACAACCCTCACTAAGCTCTGCCAGGCTCTTTCCCCTTTTATACTACTGCCTAGTTCCTTACAGTAGTCAAGCAGCACTCAGAACGCGTCCACAAATGGGAAAATTGCACTAAAAAGCACGTCATCACTTTGAAACACTAAACAAAAGCAATATGTTAAAAATCCTGCCTCAGGAAGAAAACATCATTAACAAACAACTTTGAGGCGGATTCCTACGTTAGGGGCCTCGACTTAAGCCATCGGTGTTACAGTTGAGACTCCCCTTTTTGTAACGCACCTCAAAGGAATATTGTTGCAAAGCGAGGCTCCAGCGCAGGAGGCGGCCATTTTTGGGAGAGATGGTCTGCAGCCATTGGAGAGGGCAGTGATCCGTCTCAATGATAAACCTCGAGCCGGCTAGGTAGCATGACAATTTCTGAACGGCCCACACGAGACACGCACACTCTTTCTCGGTGGCGCTGTACGCCTGCTCACGACAGGTCAGCTTACGACTAGCATACAGGACGGGGTGTTCCACTCCTCCATTTTTCCTTTGGCACAGTACAACGCCCATGCCTCGCTCATTAGCATCGCACCGAACAACGAACCCTTTTGTGTAGTCTGGCGATGGTAGCACAGGCTGGCTTGTTAGGGCGCTCTTTAGGGCGCTAAAAGCTCTTTCCTTTGTATCGCCCCAGACGACTGTTTGGGGCTCTGTTTTTCTTAGAGCATCCGTCAGGGGAGCCGCGATATCGGAGTACCTGGGGATGTACCTCTGATAGTAGCCGGCGACACCTAAGAACGACCGAATATCGGTCTTCGTGCGCGGTTGCGGGAAGTCTCGCATAGCGGCCACCTTTATTTCGGAGGGGTGGCGACGACCCTGTCCAATCACGTGACCGAGGTAGACAACCTCGGCCTGTGCTAATTGGCACTTGGGAGCCTTGACTGTCAAGCCCGCTTCGCGCAGGCGGGTTAGCACTGCCCGCAAGTGTGCCATATGCTCAGACCAGGATGTGGAGAATATCGCTACGTCGTCTAAATACTGTAAAGCGAATTCTTCCTGTCCCCGCAACACTTTGTCCATGAGGCTTGAAAAGCAGTATGGCGCGTTCTTCAAACCAAAACTCAAAACTTTAGGACGGAATGTTCCCATTGGTGAAATGAACGCCGCATACCTACTAGCCTCTTCTGTAAGTGGAACCTGCCAATAACACTCTTGCAAGAGACGGTCCTTAGCCTTCTTAACTCCTAGGTGTCCGGACCACGAACCGCCATGCGACAAGCGCAACAGATCCTGACGGTAGCACTGAGGCACGATCAGCTGATCGAACTCCACTCCTCTGCGGTCTAGATACTTCCGGTACAGGACAACAGCTCTTTCCACAAAACAAGCATTTTTCTTGGCGATACCTTCCTTGACAGTGCAGCGCATGTTTTCTAGGCTGCCATCCTTTTTTTTCTCGGCTATCAAAGCCGACCGGCTGACTTTTAGCAGCCTATTAAGTCCATCGGACGTAGGCGCGATGAGCAAATCTGCAGATAGATCTTCTAACTTTCCCGTGTCGGGCATTTCCTTTCCAGTACGTGGTGCCTTCAACGCTACAGGCTCAATTTTATTCAGTTCGGACGTGCTCTGAATATCAGCTTGCTGCGCCTCCGACCCTTTCTCATTGTTCGACAACGTCGGCCCCGCAACTACCGCCTTTGCAGCGAGCTCCCGAACTCTCGATCTGGTTAAGGCCTGAACGCTAGCCTCACCAAACAAAAGCCCCTTCTCGCGCAGGAGGTGATCGGACCTGTTCGAAAATAGGTACGGGTACTGGGGGGGGGGGGGGGGGGCAGCATAGATGACACTGCGGCCTCCGTCCCAGTTGCTCCGAAAGCTCCTTCAATAAGCACTTTTGCTACGGGCAGACACACGCTATGAGCTTCCACGGCTTGCTTGATCCATGCGCACTCGCCCGTGAACATATCGGGTTCTACGTAAGAGGGGTGAACTACATCCATTGTAGCTGCGGAATCACGAAGCACTCGGCACTCTTTCCCGTTCACGAGGAAGTCTCGCATGTAAGGCTCGAGAAGCTTCATGTTCTCGTCAGTGCTGCATAATGACAAAAGCACGACTTTTGTTTTTTTTTCTGGACACTGCGCCGAAAAGTGACCCGGCTTCTGGCACGTATAACACACGCGCGCTTGCCTCGTCTCGAACCGCTTTCTGCGTTCGGCTTCGGCTGCCGCCGTCTCCTTACGTTCGGTCGGACTGCTTTCACTCGCATCCGCACTACGTGTGTCCCCCCTTGCTCTCATGGGTGTGAACTTCGGCCTCTCAGACTTGGAGCCAAATTCACCCTTTTGACCGTCCTTAGCTCCGCGAGCCCGACGCGTCACAAACTCCTCGGCTAGCTCGGCGGCTTTAGCCACTGTACTAACGTCTGGCCTATCCAAGACCCAGTACCGCACGTTCTCAGGTAACCGACTATAAAACTGTTCCAGCCCGAAACACTGCAGAATTTTCTCGTGGTCACCAAACGCTTTCTCTTCTTTGAGCCACTCCTGCAAGTTTGACATAAGCCTGTAGGCAAACTCTGTATATGACTCACTTCTGCCTTTTTCATTTTCCCGAAACTTCCGACGGAACGCCTCCGCTGACAGCCTGCACTTTTTTAGCATACTCGATTTCACTTGGTCGAAATCCTTAGCCTCCTCTCTCTTCAAGGGAGCGACTACGTCGGCCGCCTCGCCGGGTAACAAAGTGAGCAAGCGCTGTGGCCACGTTTCCCGAGAGAACCCCTGCTTCTCGCACGTTCGCTCAAAGTTAACCAGGAACAAACCAATGTCCTCTCCAAGCTTAAACGGCCGCATCAGGTCAGTCATTTTGAACGATACTCGTTCTCCTGCACCGTGTGCCTCACTTCCATTACGAGCGCGTTCCATCTCTACCTCGAGACGCTTCATTTCCAAAGCGTGTTGACGGTCGCGCTCTTCTTTCTCTTTTTGTTCTTTACGTTCGCGCTCGTCTTTCTCTTTTTGCTCTTTACGTTCGCGCTCGTCTTTCTCTTTTTGCTCTTTACGTTCGCGCTCCTGTCTTTTTGCCCTCTCCTCAATGGTCTCAAGGCATTCCGACAGCTTGTCATCCTCAGCCTCCAACTCAAGAATAGCCCTTAGCAGTTCTGGTTTTCTGAGTTTGTCTGAGACATCCAGACCCAACTCTCTTGCAAGCTCCAGGAATTTCGGTTTGCGCAACGACTTCAAATCCATAGCTGCTCCGAATGCTGCTTTCTCTACTGCCTACTATTGTCTTGCCGCAAACTAACCCGGCAGCAACGACAACCACAATTACCAGCTCTGTTTCTGACACTAACAAGAGCCTGGCAAAACTCAGAAGAAGAAAGTCCCGCACTCACCAAACCTCGCAGCCAAGAATTCAGCGCAGTCGTTCCGCTGCAGGCAACCAGTCATCACACAGGGCTCGTTGCACTGCTCCCGGATGGTCGTTGGGCTGCTCAGCATACAGTTGACCGCATATCTTCGCTGCTGGCCTCCGTTGTCGCGATCTCACCGCTGGCAACCAGTTGTTGCAAATGGGTCGCAAGCCCCAAGGGTAGCGTTGGCCTGGCGGCCTGGGGCACAGCTGGAAACATCCGAAGGTCCTGGCAAAGGATGAGTCAACTGCCAACAGAACAACTTGTTTATTCTAGCATCGCAAAAGAGCAGCCGGTCAGGGCGACCACGTTACTCGACGAAAGAAATCGAAGCCTCTTCTTGGCGTCCGGGGCAGCTGCCTTTATACCTTTGGAGTCGAGGGCAAGAAGGAACGGCCCGGGATGAGGCGCACGAGACGGCGACGCCCGGACATGTTGAGACGTGACGCGTCCGCCGGGCCGGCGCCGGTTAGACCTCCTCGCCTCCCAGTTGGGGAGCTCCTCTCCCCGGCTGCCGCGCTTTGACAAGCGTGGGCACCAACATGCACACACACACACGCACACACGAAGACACGTGGCATTGAAACCTGCCTGGACGCGCTTGGCGGGAGGCGTTGCGGCAGCACTGAACGGGCCCAAAATGACCGCCACTTTGAACGAAGCCCCGGCGTCCGTTGCATCCGCGCCGGCTATACCGCGCGTCGTAGGCGAAACGTAACAGCATTGATCGCTGTATAGGGAGGGGTGGATTTTTATTTAGTGAGCTAGGGGACAGAAAGTGTTGGTTTGGAGTGGTCGGCAGTAAACTTCTGAATTGCATAGAGGGTAAGCTTCATTTATAATGTTGCCTGATGTTCATGGACAAGATTCACTCTCCCGATCCTAACACCCTTCCCACTTCACGCCCTCCGACCCCTCACCAGGCCTTCTTCCTCGTAGTGAAGGTCCCATTTAAACCCCACCAATGATGAACGCTTTACCCAGATGCAGAAACGTTCCCTTGTTGAAACTTTGACAAGCGCCCTGAGGCTTTCCCTTCCCTTGTTCACTTTGTGACTTATTCCATTGTAGGTAGGTAGGCGTTCCGTGCCCCCTTGAGCTTCGTCAGTCCTGTGTGCACAGTGTATCGAGGATCGAGCGGCGCCGCGAGTGCCTTCATTGCCATGGAGGCAGGAGTGAGGGGGGCTGATATGACGGTGATTGGCATATTTCGGGGATGTGTGAATAGAATTTGTGGGATCTGCCTGTTGCGCAGCCTTTGGAGTAATTACGGATGACACATGTTAATTCAGATACCAGTGTTATTGCTTCACTAAAGGAACGCGGGGGCCGTTTTTTTTTCAATGTTTCGTTTTCCTTTCCTTTCTTTTGCCTTTTCTCTGCCTTTGTTAATGGAGGCCGTGAGCGACATTGCTTGTCAGCTGTCAGTCCTGATGTGACATGCGGCTGCCAATAATAGACAGGGCAAGGGTGGCGGAAGGAAAACAAAGAAAAGTGAAAAGAAAGCTTATAATGTTCGGCCCCTGATTAATTTTTATATCTCCCCGCCGCGGTGGCCTAGTCGTTTGAGCATCCGTTTCGCATTCAAGAGGTGCGGGGTTTGATCCCCAGTACCGCCGCGTATCCACCCATGATACAATGGGTGCAAGCTTTCCCCTGGTCTGGTGCTCGGCTTATTTAGGGTGAAATGCTTGAGAAATGGGTCTTTGACTCCACCTTGAGTAGAAGAAAATACGTTGTGCAATGGCGCTGTTAGGCCACAGATGCCCTTGCGCCATAAAAATCCATCATCTTCATCATAATTTTCATATCTTGCAAATATCATCTAAAATGGTTTTCAGGAACTGAAAGGCGCTGTCGTTGTCTCACTTCTCCGTGGGCACCTCAGCCGAGGGAAGGACGGAAGGTAGGCGAAAGAATATAAAAAGGAGCGCGAGAGTGGAAGGCATGGAATAATTTGTAACATCTGGGAATCTTTAATGCGCACTGACATCGCACAGCACATTGACGCCTTTGGCGTTTCGTCTAAATCAAAAACAGAGCTGCTGCCGTCGGGAACTCGGGAAATCTGGCTCAGTAGCTGAGCGCCCTAATCCCCGAGCCACTGCAGCAAGTTCTTCAGTGACCAACCTTTGTCCTTTGTTTTTAATTATAAACGATTCTGGACCGGCAGCTTAAGTATCGGTTGGCGCCAGTGCTGTAGAACACCTTGGCGTCATGGTCGGATGGTCAACCCGACATCGGCGTCACCAGCAAGCACTGATTGTGTACTGTGAACAACCAATGGTTTCGATGATGTCACAAGAATGCAAATTCATATTGCAATAACATTACAAAGTGCAAAATATATTAAGTTATGTTTGATACAAATCAAACCGTTTGTTTGCGTTGGAAATTTTGTGCCCGTATCGCTTTAAGACTAGGTGAGCCTGTTCGCTCGCGGGTGGTGTCTGGTGGTTCTGCGTTGGTGGGTGCGGTTTAAGCGCAAGAATTATTACTTAATTTACGATATAAGCCCGGCACCGCGATCAGTGACCAGGATCTCCGGGGCACCATGAAGGACAACAATTAACTCCACGAAAAACTTGGCCACACTCGCAGTTGCCTTGAAGGTAAAGTTCGCGATTCAGCATAGCATGCGAGGTAGCCCATCGCAACGGAAATACATCGGTTCCTGGACGTCGAAGCAGAGAAAAGTGCGAGCAGATTCATACCGATTAGCTGGAACGAAATTATATGCGGCAGGGTGGGTGAAGGTATCCTACAGGCTGCATTAGTGGAGTCTGCCGACTGACACTCACGGCAGGTCCTGGTTCCTGGTGTAAAGACGGACGGTCGTGGTTAACTGTGACCGATAGTGTTTTGAGTGTATTCGCGCGAGCGTACAACTTTGCACCCTCGAGACATTCCACAAATGTCTCGAGCTTGGGTTATCATGGGAGAATGCATAATTTCCCCGCGTAGGCAAGTGGACCCAAAGGGGAACCACGACCTCGGACTCGATGCGAAGTTCACACAATGTACGTTGCGCCGGAGGTATTAAGCAGGAAGTACGCTCACGAAGCGTCGTGGAACTGGGAATCCTTGAACCTCCAAATGTGCGATCACTTTGCAAAGCTCCGTGCAGAGTCTAACGCGTTGCCATATCCCGGTACTCAGGGCGGCTTAAAGGCGTTTTCATTGTCATCATCCGCATCTGTAGGTGGTGGCTTTACAGGAGCTCTAGAGAGGCAGTAGACATCGGTGTGCCTTCGACAACGCTTGTACACTATAGTGGCGTCGAACTGCTGGAGCGAAAGGCCAGCTGCGGAAGTTTTCCTGCAGGGTCTCTGAGATAGATTAACCAAGCAAGGTTAAAGCGGCTGCAGTACATCCAGGGTCTCAAATTTGTAACAGCCAAACGAACGCGGCACAATCTTTTTCTGCTGTCGAGTAATTAGTTCCAGCCTTCGATAACACCCGACGTCCGAACGCAATTACATCCTCGGCGCCGTTCTCCTCGATGAGCAGTGCCCCGAGGACGTCCTTACTAGCGTCCGTGTGAACTTCGGCATAATCATCATCATCATCATCATCAGCAGCAGCGGCAGCGGCATTACTACTACTACTATTACTACTACTACTACTACTACTACTACTACTACTACTACTACTACTACTACTTTATACCCTGTCTCCTTTGCCAGCTGCATCCACCATTTGCCTGCAAACTTCTTAATCTCATCTACCCACCAAACCTTCTGCCGCTCCATGCTACGCTTTCCCTTGGAAACCACTCCGTCACCTGTAAGGACCAGAGGTTATCTTGCCTTCGCATTACATACCCTGCCCAAGCCGATTTCTTCCTCTTGATTACTACTAGGACGTCATTAACCCGCGTTCGTTCCTAACGCACTCGGCCCTCTTCCGGTCTCTTAAAGTTACACCTTTCATTTTTCTTTCCATAGCTCGCTGCGTTGCCCTCAATTTAAGTTGTACCTTTTTCGCTAGCTTGCAGATTTCTGCCCCATCGGAGTACCGGTAAGATACAGCTGTTATAGAGTTTTACCTTGAAGGATATTCGTTAACTCCCATTCATGATATGAGAAAACTTGCCAAATGCACTCCACCCGTTTATTGGCAAACTCACAAGGAATACATAAAAGTCTGAAATAAATGTGAGAGGAAGCCCGCACCGAAGAAGAGGCTATCGCAGACAAAACCAATTGACCAATTAACCAGTAGACCTATTCCCTTGCAACTTACAGCACCCCGCTGCCAATTGCAATCTGCTGTGCCTTTCCTAGACTGACTGTTGAATATTATTTTCGTTTCCTGCATATTATTTTTAAACTTACTGTTCTGTTCTGCCTGTCTAGCTCATTCGTCATACTTTGCAGTTTATCTCCTGTGTTACTCAGCAAGTAAATCTCATCAGTGAATAGCAGATAATTCAGGTATTATTCGTTAACGATTATTCCTAACTGCTCCCCATGCAGGCCTCTGAATACCTTCTTTAAACAGGCGGTGAATAGCATTGGCGAGATAGTGTCTCCCTGCCTGCCACACTTCCTTACTGGAACTCTATTGCTGACTTTACGGAAGACTATGATAGCTGTGCAGCCGTTATAGATATCTAACAGTATTTTTACATAAGCCTCTTCTAAATCCTGATTCCACAATACCTGCATCACTGCTGAGGTTTCGACTGTGTCAAATGCTTTCTCCACCACTTTATTGATTGTGTGAATGCTGTCTCTAGTCGAGTATCCTCTACGAAAGCCGACCTGATCATTTGGCTGATTCAAGTCAAAGGTTTTCCTGAACTATTAGCGATTACCTTAGTAAATACCTTATACACAACGAGCAGTAAGCTGATCGGCCTGTAATTTTTCATGTCCTTGACATATGCTTGCTTATGGATTTAGATTATGTTGGTGTTATTGCAGGCTTGTGGTAGACTCGAGGTCATAACGCATTGCGTATACACGTGGCTAGTTTTCTAGCACAATGTCCCCTCTATTTTTCAACAGATCTGCTGTTACCTGACTCGCATCGGCTGCTTTCCTCCTTTGTACTGCTGCTAAGGCTTTCTTTACTCCATCTTTCGTTACTTGCGGGATGTACCATTGCTGTGCGCTACTACCCCTCTCATTAACCTAATGATTACATTGTATACTGTACATATTTGTGTACGAATTTCCGGCTACTTTAACTATCTTATCCATATTTCTAATGACATTGCTGTATTTGTCTCTTAACGCATACATATGATTTTCGCCCAAGCCTAGATTCTTCTTCACTGCTTTTAGGAGCATGCTCGATTCTCTCCATATTGAACTTCCTTATGTCGGTTGCCTAGCGCTTATTGATGAACTTTTATAGCTCTGTCAGTTCTTTTCTGTATGTGGTGCCACATGATTTGATGCTTTGGCGTTTCTTAAGATCTTTCGTCTCCTGAGAGAGCTTACCGGTACCCTGTCGAGCCATCCTACCGCTTACTTCTACTGCGCACACCGCATTGACAGTTGTGAGAATCGTCCATCGCTTGCACATTAAGGCCGTCTACTTTAGTTAAAGCCGGATATCTGTTCTGCTGCGATATCCCGGACTCATATGGTTTTCCTCTTACTGATAACTTTTAACGGGCTTCTGTTTCGTTAGTTTCTTCCGTTCGCCTTCAAACCCAGGCATATCCGGGACGTTACCATTCTGTGGTCGCAACAGCACACCTTTCCGAGGACCTCCACATCCTGCACGATCCTGCACGATGCCTGGCTGAACGCATAGTATGAATTTTCATTTTTAGTCTCACCATTCTTGCTAATCTCCACTTCCTGCTGTGTCGTGTCTGGATATCTATTATGCGTATACTGCCTCTCTCTGCCACTTCTACTAAGAACTCTCCCCTGCTAATAGCCTGTGTCATATTTACCCACTGTCTGGTCTCCAGCCTCCTATTTGCCTGCCTCAGCATTGATGTCGCCCATCATTACAGTGTACTGTGATTTTGCTTTGCTCATTTCGAATTGCACGTCTTCATAGAAGCACTCGACATCTGGACATCATAGCTGTATGTAGGGGCATACGCCTGTACCACTTTTAGTTTGTACGCATTATTAAGCCCAACTACGACGGCTCCACCCTTTCGTTAATACTATAGAATTCCCTTATGTTGGCAGCTATATCTCATTTTTGAGGAGTCCCAAACCTAGTTCTCGTCTTTCCGCTAATCCATTTTAGCATAATACGTGGCCGCCCTATAACACTGTAAACGCCTCAGCTTTCCTCATAACCTTACTAAGCCCTGTGACATCTCATTTAATGCCCGCTAGTTTTTCGAACAGTACTGCTAGACTAGCCTCACTGGATAAAGTTCTAGAGTTAAATGCTGCCAGGGTCAGTTTGCAATGGTGGCCAGTCCGGAGCCAGTGATTCTTAGCACCCTCCGCTACGTCACAGGTCTGCTCGTCACCTTGGTCAATTGCTCCGCAGCTTCTGGGCACTGAGAGCCGATGGTTAATTGGTTTATGCATAGAAGAAGTTGTGGCCAGGTACTACAACAGGGCGGCCAAATGCTGTTCAGGTGAGGGAGTACGTTGTCGACTCTGGGCGCCGAGAGCAGGCCGAAATCCAGGCCACGGATAGAAAATTCTATCGATACACATCTTTTTTTTTATCCGATGGAGAATTGCGGGGCACCGGGATTCGAACCCCGGTCCTCTTGGACTCAAAGCGAATGCTCTACCTCTACGCCATGGAGTCATCTATTTCTCAGTTTGCTAATAAAAGTGACCGAGTACAGGGGAGGCCTAGAGACCATGTTTCAGATGGTCGAATGCAAGGCGCTGTTCATCAGTGCACTGGAAGGAGGGTTCACCTCACCTTCGTGAGGCGATATGAGAAACTTTGCAAAGTGTCTGCAGTAAGCGCAGAGGCGCAGATACGTTCGCGTTCTTGTCCTGCAGTGTTAGGATGGAGACGAGGGCGACTGTTTTATCGGGGTCAGCAGAGACTACGCTACGGACGACGGGGCCTAGAAACTGGGGTTCGTGATTAGTGTATGCGAACAAGATAAAATTGAAAAATTGATGACATTGCAAAGTTACACCAGGTATGTTTGCCATTTTATACCGGTAAACTCCGTGACCCCCATCCGCTCAAAGCATTGCTGGTGGAGTGGATAGTCCGAAGGGCATCACCTTAAGCTCATGGAGTCCGTCCGGGGCTATGAAAGCCGTCTTCTCTCTGTAGCGCTCATCGACATCTATTTGCTAATATTTGCCAATATCCACTTTTAAGATCGATGGACGAAAAGTGACGAGCATGTTGCAGGAGAGCAAATGCGTAATCGATGCGCGGGAGTGGACGGACGCCCTTCTTGCTTACTTTGTTGAGTCACTGAAAGTCAATGCAAAACCGAAGACTTCCACCCTATACGGCGAGAGTAGTTTATGAAGCTACCTTCTGAACCAAACTTCAGTGTAACCAGGCGACAAAGTGCACGTGCGCTTTTGATCGTGCGCAAGAAATGTTGCTTCTCTTGCGTAGTAAAATGGACATATGCGATGGCATAGAGTGCTCGTCGACTGGTCTGGAGACGTCCGGCGTCACACTTGGATACCGAATGTATACACGATCTTTTTGTCAGAGCAAATATTGTCACGTGATTAACATCGAAAGTTCATGCGGAGTCATGGTCATGGTCATGGCCATGGCAGGCAGGCAGGCAGGCAGGCAGGCAGGCAGGCAGGCAGGCAGGCAGGCAGGCAGGCAGGCAGGGGATAGCCAGGGGGGCTTATTGGACTTCACCCCCCCCCCCCCGAAATTTTTTTAACTGTCACGCACCGCTGACCAAAGCAACCACCGGCGCCAGAAGTCATTCTAGAGTTTGTCATATACAATGCTTTTTTCAGACTAGACAGGACATTCTGGCGTGAACGGGCAATTACGGGCATAAACGGGCAATTACGAAAATGTATGACTGTTCATACCGCAGAAGTCTGTGCCGTTCATTGTAACAGTTAGCATCATGATCAAAATTACCATGCGAATATGAAAATTTTGAGGACATCAATAGCCGATTTTGATTGACCTTGCTCATTGAAAGCCCTACCCACGTGGTGTTTCCCAACCTACACACTAGGATATTGGTGTTTTCAACTTGCGGCATCATTCGTGGCTTTCGTTTTTCCTTTTCTTTCCTTTTTATCTACCTGCTTTTACTTTTTCTTCGGATCAAAGGAATACTCTTCTGTAATTATGGGTGCAGAATAATTGTCGCCGTGGCGGCAGTTAAGAGATACATACTTTCGAATTGATTTCTGCATTGTTCCTCTGTTATTCTAACCATATGGTGCTGTCGCGACCACACCATGGCACAAGTACATAACGCGACTTCTGCTACCATAGTTTTGTTCTTTCCTGCATGGTCTGTCTTTCCGTGTGTAAAGTTTACTATCTGCGATTGCGTAAGATGTTTATTTGCCCTGTTTGACGCAATCTATACAGTGAATTTTGCTTAGACACCTAGGTTTAATGAAGACATACGTGTATTTAAATATGTTGTTGCGAGGTTTTGTGCATACATAGTGATTTTGTTTCGAGTGACACTTTCTTGTCCTTTATCAAGTTGTATCTTCCCATTTCGAATACTCTTTTTTATCTTCGCACCTTTAATGTATATCTTGCAGGATTCCTCGGTTATACATGTGCTCGGTGTTACAAATAAAATTTCGGTGCAATTACTCGCAATACATGACCGGTGACAGCTGCTGTTCCGCAGTACACTGGAACCAAGGGCAGCGTCATTGATATTTTTCCCAGGCCGTTGACTATGTACAAAAATCTAAAGGTTCTTGAACGACAAAGATTAATTAAAATGTTTGTCCTCTGCTTGCTCATTTCATGTCCTTTACGTTTTTCACATCAGCGCCATGGAGTGCTTTGCTGGTTTTGGACTGATATAGTTTTAGACTTCGTGTGATATTTTCTTTACTAATTAAATACGCAAAAACATAGAACCATTGGTACCAGTTTTGTCTGCCACTATTTTTAAGACTTACGAATACATTCTTTTATTTAAAGAATACATATTTCACTCCTCTAGACAGTGCGTAGCGCTATCTAATACACTGTGACATTGTCAATGGCAATGCAGTTATTTTTCTTGCGTTTGATTCCTCCACAAATTCTATGAAGAGGCCGCCCTGCAACATGAGACCCCCCCCCCCCCCCCCCCCCCCCCCGCGAACAAAATTTCTGGCTGCGCCACTGCCGTGCTATGACGATCGCTGGGCGCTATCACGGCCAGCTTCATCGACATCAACCACTACGGCTATAAAAAGCACGCTGCCTTCAAGTTCCTTCAGTGGGCACGTCGGCTGGCCGCGTGTCAGCATCATGTCAAACCCGCTCGTATTTTACATGCAGGTCAGTAACACGTTTTCTACTGTTAAAACAAGCAACCAATGTTTCATGAAGCTGACGTGCCCACATAGTGTAGCTATGGTTCTCCTTCATTTCAATGATTTTGTTTTATCTTTGTTGATGCTTTGCGTATATGTAGAGCCCAACCCCGGTCCCCCGACTGAACAAATGCTAGCTGAATTACTCGGGGGCCAAAAGAACATCCAAAGGCGCTTAAATGAAATTGAATCCAAAGTAGAAATAGTAGAAGCATCAGTAACAATATGTCGCCTCAAGAAGACTATTCGAAGTTTAGAAGGCAAACTGACTGATCTAGGAGACCTCTAAGGCGGAAAAACATCATTGTTTATGGTATTCTCGAGAAAGGCGAAGGAACACATGATGATCTAATTAAAAGTGTAGGGGAGGACGTATTTGATAGCAGGCTTTGTGTGCGAGTAACGTCCGCTTAACGAATACACAGGATAAGGGGATTCAACCAGATAAACCAATTATAATGAAACTCATCGACCACCGTCAAATTGACGTACTGAAGAACTGCTTCAAGTTTAAAAGCAAGAACATCTCAGTTTCCGAGGATTTTTCAGTGCCCACTAGGCAAGAACGAAAGAAATTGTGGGTCAGCACAAGCGAAATTAGAGGAAGTGGAGAGAAAGTTAAGCTGCTCTACGACAAAATCAAGATAAATAATAAGCTGTATTAATGGGACGAAGCCAGCAATAAAATGGCTCCTGTTGGCAAGCAGACATAGCCGTCAAAGCTGAACTGAAAATTGCAATAAAAAGCCTCTTTGATGCATCAACCGTAATGCTCGGAGCATCATAAATAAATCCGAAGGCCTGAAGAGCATAGCATAAGCTTACAAACCGCACATAATAATTGTAACGGAAACTTGGTTAAACTCTAGCATTCGCGACGACGAGATTACAGCGCCAGGTCAAAGTATGTTTCAATAAGACAGGAATTCACCAGGGGGTGGTGTGGCAATTATAATTCAAGTAGCGTTAAATGTAACAAGACTACCTGACATACCTGCGATTCAATGTGTTATAGCGAAAGTACATCTAAGAGCATGCAACTTCATCATAGGCAGATTCGACCGGCCCCCAAATAGCGATAGCACGTTTTTTGATGAACTAAACGAATTTCTATGCTCTACCAAAAGTCTTTCTTCAAACATGTCACTAGGCGGAGACTTCAATATTGCTTCCATTAGCTGGGACGGCCCATTTCCCGATCCCCTGTTTAAGGCAGCTGAACCACTTGTTCACCTAATAATTTAGCACTGCTTAAAACATTTGGTAAAGCAACCTACCCGCATCCTGAACGACACTTCTTCGATATTAGATCTTTTCCTAGTCAGCAGTAGCCTACTTCAACGTGATCCAAAATTGCTTGTTGCTGAGGGCATATCTGACCACAAAATGCTATGTTTATCCTTAGAACTCAAACATGTGACAAAAAACAAAAAGGAAAAACGTTTGGTGCCAATATTTTCACATGCTATTGACGATGACATATTAGATGCCTTGGATAGTTAATTCTCTAACTTTGTCCCTTTTGCTGAGTCAACTGAATGCTGCGTGGACGACTTATGGCGCTTTTTCAAAGAACTTGTTCTGAGGTGCATCGAGCGCTTTATTCCCGTGCGGCTAAAGAGAACGCAACAAATGAATTCATGGAAAACAAAAGAAATTGTACGTCTGGAAAGAAGAGAGAAAATGTTAGAAAGCAGCATCGCAGGTGCCCTTCGGCAAATAAAGCACACAAGCTTTGCACATTGCGTTTGCAGTTGAAAGGCAGGATCAGGAAAGCTAAACGATACTTCTAAACTGTTTCTATGAAGAATTTTCTCCTTTCTTTGCCGGCAAAGTTTTGGCGCCACTTCTCTTCAAAAATGGAGCCCTTGTCCAGTTTTTGCATATATAATGAAACCGTGACAGATAAAGCATTGATAGCTGTGTCATTTAATGAGCTGTCTTGCTCTGTGTTTGCAAACGACGGTGGTATAGGACCAAGTTTCAACCTGCCCGCTAATTGTCCTCCTATCAATAACGTCTCCATATCAGAAGAAGGCATTCTGCTTTTATTGCATAACTTTGATACTAAAAAATCCCCGGGAATCGATGGCATACCAAACGCCTTCCTTTTAGGGTATGCCGAATGGTGTTCAAAATGCTTGTGTTCATTATTTAGCAAATCCTTGTCGCGAGCAGAGTTACCAAATGATTGGAAATATGCCAAGATTACACCAATACCCAAAACAGGAGACCGCTCATTAATTACTTCATACAGGCCCATCTCAATACTCTGCACATGCGCTAAGACATTCGAGCATATTATCTTCAAGCACATTACGACGTATATTGAACTTAAAAACATCATAAATTGTAGGCAGCACGGGTTCCATAAAAGGTTATCGACCGCAACGCAGCTAGTCGAAACTTTTCATGACATCGCAGCAGTTCTAGATAGGAAGGTGAAGTTGACATGATTTTCTTAGATTTCGAAAAGGCGCTTAATTGACCGCGTGTGTCACCAAAAGTTGCTTCTAAAATTAAAACAGATATAAAAAAATTACTCCTTGCTACAATGGATAGAGGCATATATTTCTTCAAGGAAACAAAGCGTGTTCATTGATGGAACGTGTTCAAGGCCGGCACTTGTTCGTTCCGGCATCCCACAGGGATCTGTTCTCGGCCCGTTATTTTTTCTTGTCTTTATTACCGACATAGTAAACAATATACCGGTGTAAATCGGGTTGTTGGCAGACGACTGCATCCTTTATAATGAAATTAACAGCCCAAGAGATGAGGCCGTATAAAATTCTTCACTCACCACTGTTCGACATGGCAAATGAAGATAGACACAAAGAAAACAGTAGCAATGAAAGTCACCAGAAAAAGGCAACTATTACACTTTAACTGCATCAATGGACAGGTTCTCTCTTCTGTAATAAGTTAGAAATTCTTCGGTACTGTTTTAACACCCGACCTCAGATGGAATGAACATATAACCTACATCACAAGAAAAGCCATGAAGAAACTGGGATATCTGAAGAGATGTTTGCGACAGTCAATACAAGAAATAAAACTTCTAGCGTATAAAACCTATATTAGTCACATCCTTGAATATTTTTCTATTGTATGGTATGCAAAGGCCCAGCAGAACATAAACAAGTTGAAGAGCATCCAAGGAAAATCGGTAAGATTTATATTCAGTTCCTATAGCTGGCGCACTTCACCAAGCATACTTGCTAAACAGGCTGGCTTAGACCCACTACGAATCATACGCTATAGAGAAAGGTTGAATTCATGTATTTACTGTACCATGATAAATTAGGAGTAGACATGAATAAGTATAATAAACCAGTCACTAGACGTCCAACGCGATCGCACCACTAAAAAAATTAAAGAAATATTCTAGTAAAATTGGTGGTTCCAAAAACTCGTATTTCCCACGAACGGTCCGAGATTGGAACTTGATGTCTCCAGACACAGTGGAAAGTCGGTCGGTCGAGTCATTCTGCGGTGCGCTAAAGAAAAACGCAGATATGTAAATCTTTTATTGGAAACAGATAAAGTGTAACCTGTCCTTTTTATTTATTTGTTGCCATTTTCTCTGTCACCGCGATGGTCTGCAAGTAGCACTCATGTGCCTCCATTTTTTCATTTTTGCATGTGCAAACTATGTTAAAAAATGTCTTGCAATACTTTTATGCTGTGTTCTGTTTGATTGTATCTTTATTTCCCACTCCTGCCTAAGGTCTAAAATGAAGGCTGGCAGTATTTTTTAAATAAATAAATAAATAAGTGAATTCACCCTGTGCTGCCAGTGAACCGTGCAGTGACTATAAACTGTGATGCCATATCTAAGAACACTACAGGCTAGAGCATGTGTAACACATTTACGGACAGAAAAAGGCATAAAGTATCTAATATTACACAGCACACACGATACAGCTTGAAGTCTTCGGAAAACAAAATAAAGGTGTGAGTTCCAAGAGAGACCACTGTCGAAGATCAGGCCAAGATATTTGACCGACTGCGAATATTTTACTGGTACACAGTTACAATGAATACAGGAGGAAGTATTCAAATAAACGGGATGATTCAATTCAAATTGTTATAATGGGTTGCGAATACATATAAGTTGCGTTTTAGAAGTATTAAAATTGATAAGGTTAGACTTAAACCGGCCCATGGGTTTAATTGCTGCCGTCTGTAATGCTGCAACTGCATCAGTGTATTTCTTTGCGCGTGAAACAATAACAGTGTCGTCAGCATATTGGAACAATAAAACAGGCACATTGTTAGCAAGATCATTAACGTATAGATTGAATAGCAAGCGACTCAATATCTTACCTTGTGGGACTCCGGATGCAATTGCCGTGAAAGCGCTATAGAATTTTGAAATCGACACATAATGGCGCCTATCCTGTAAAAAGTTAGTAAGCAATAGCAAGAATGAACCTTAAAATTCCAGTGCGAAAAGTTTATCAAGCAAAAGAACGTGGCAGATGCTATCAAAAGCCTTAATTACGTCAAGAAAAAGAGAGCATACGACTTGAGTCGTATCGAAAGCTGAATTTAGCCCTTCAGAGAAACCTTCAAAAAGGAGTGCTGTTTGTTTTCCTGGTAGGAAGCCGTACTGACAAGGGGATAGAACACTGTGAGTATAAAAAAATCGTCATGGTAAGTAGCAGATGCTTTTAAAAAACTTGACCAATGCATGGAAGAATCGAGATAGGTCGGTAATTACTCATAATATTTTTGGAGCTACCCTTATACAAAGGTATAACTTTCGCAGTTTTCATTGAAGCCAGCAAAAAGACTGAGCGAGCGCGCCGTCATATAGGAAGACACTTCATCAAATCAAAAGTGACGACACCGAACTATAAGTGACGACTGGAAATGACGCTACCGAACCGAGAGTGTTGCGACAACGTGTCACCACGGTTGGCGTGACGTCTAGTCAACGCGAAGTCGTGCTAAAGGATGTCGAGGAGATCCTTGCGCAATCGCAAACCAGACTGGGCATTGCCTAGGCGTCCGCTAAGTTTGAAGGGTTCCTGCCTAAATGAGTCCTGAGGGTGTCATGAAATCGCGTCATGGTCTCGCATTACCGTCGGATCTTTCTGCACCAGGCCACCGCACTAGCTCACGGGCTGTGCGATCCTTGAGTGATGTCGTCGGCCACACTTTCGCGCACATACTTCTGGTTTGTTGCAAACCAGAAACCGCATAAGGCAACTGACATTTCAGCAAAGGGTACTGCGCACACGCAGACAAGGACGAGAAGGCTAACACAACAAGCGCCGCCTCGCGACTGATTTATTCGACAGAAAAAAACACGTTCTATACCCCCAACAAGCCATATCCACGACCACGCGCAGTTCAAAAATCTGCCTTCTTTTTCGTATAAGTTAACCGACTGGTCACTGACACAGTCATTGCTCCCCCCCCCCCCCCCCCTTTCTTATGAAAAACGCTTCGGGAAGTTCACGTGCACCCTGATTTTTGCTTCTCCTCAAAATTTTAGTTTTTCCACTAATTTCAGGCAAGGCTTGCCGCGTGTAGCCTCGGGGCACACGCCGCAATGCAGGGTTTAAATTGGAGCCTGTTTTAGACCTCATCGAAAGCTGGTGCTCCCGTAAACGATCATTTAAACATCGGCCCGTCTGACCGATGTGTACCCTTCCACAGTTTAGGAGGAACCTCATACACAACCCCGGTCCGGCACCTGATGGAAGGGGTGTCATGTCGCTTCACGTTGTCTGGCGCAGCCTACCCTTCGGATATGACTCGCGGGCCCAATGAGGCCAACTTGCACGGGACAGAAAATTTTACCGGCACACCGTAACGATTCGCCACATGTTTCAAATTGTGAGAAACATTGTGAAGGTAGGGTAGCACTGCTGGCATTTTTTCCTTAGACCGGCCACCATTCTTCCACGGCCTAGCTTTCATCTTTTGTAGAAACTTCTCTGCCACAGCAGTAATGACCGTAACAGGGAAACTAGCTTCGCTTTACAATTTTATCTTGGCTCAACCTTTTTATCTTATAACAACGAGTTCCTTGTTCAGCGCAACGGTATTTGTATAGGTTCCTCTGTGGCACCCCTACTGGCTGACATCTTCTTGGCCGGCATTGACCGTGATCTGCCACGCTATTTTGACAACGAATTGATTATAAAAGTTTTTAAATATGTCCATGATTATTTGGTTTTTCTTAAAGGCCAACCTGGTCTGACATATGCTGTAGCCGTCGAAGAGGTTTTTATCGATTTTTAGACTACACGGGAAAGGACTAACCTTTACCCACGAATTAGCATATCATGACAAACTACAGTTTTTAGATATTAACTTGACTTTAACGCCAGACCTCGTCTGATGCATGTACTCGGAACGAGCCAAAAATACCTGTTGCCGTTTGGGTCGGCACATTCAAGGCAGCAAAACGGGCCATCGGAACTTACTGCTTGCAAGTCGCCTTGGCTAAGTCTTGTGTGCACGTGGTACATGCGTGCCTTAATAATGAAGCCAATAGGTTGGCGAACTCTGTTTTTCCTATTACGGCCACTACTGATATGGCAGAGAAGCTTCTACGAAAGCTGAAAGCTAGGCCGTGTGGGGATGGGGGCCGGTCTAATGGATTAAGGCTAGCAGTGCTACCCTACCTTCATAAGGTTTACCACAATTTGAAAAATGTGGTGAAGCGTTACTGTGAGCTGGTGGTCTTTACTGCCCCGTGCAAGTTTCACGTCAACAGGTGTGCTGTATGAATGAAGACGTCTTTTTCCCCCCCCCCCCTCCTTTAGTTGCACCCTCTTGGTAAGCGGTATAATCACTGAATAAAGAATAAAGAAGTGCGCCAGACTACGAGAAGCAACATGCCACCCCTTACGTCAGGGGCCGGACCGGGGTTGTGTATGAGATTCCTCCTAAACTGTGGAAGGGTACACATCGGTCAGACGGGCCGATGTTTAAATGATCGCTTAAGGGAGCACTAACTTTCAATGAAGTCTAAAACAGGCTCCAATTTACCACTTCATTGCGGCGCATGCCCCGAGGCTACACGCGGCAAGCCGTGCCTGCCTTTGCTGGGAAAAACAAATTTTGAGGAGAAGCAAAGATCAGGTCACACGTGAACTTGCCGAGGCATTTTTCATAGGAAAGTGGGGGGGGGGCAATGACCCGTCGGTTAACTTCCACGAAAAAGAAGGCAGGTTTTTGAACTGCGCATGGTCGTGGTAATGGCATTTTCGAGGGCATAAAATGTGTTTTTTTTTCTGCGGAATAAATCAGTCAATAGTCTGCGCTTGTACTAACCTTCTCGTCCTTGTCTGCATGTGCGCAATACCCTTTGCTAAATGTTTGACCGACTTGCCCAACTTTTTCGTGTCTGTTTACAGCAGGATGGCCTAATAAACGGACCACTTCTCTGTGCGGGGTATGACTGATATTTTATTTCTGGCTCGGCTACAGAGGAGTGGTTACAAGGAGTACAGGTATGGGTCTGCTGCGCAGCAGCACGAGAGGTGACGCTTGCAACGTGAGACGTCGTCTGCTCCGTGTTTACGTGAGAGTGAGGAGGAAGGCGGTGGCCGACGGATGGATGGATGGATGGATGGATGGATGGATGGATGGATGGATGGATGGATGGATGGATGGATGGATGGATGGATGGATGGATGGATGGATGGATGGATGGATGGATGGATGGATGGATGGATGGATGGATGGATGGATGGATGGATGGATGGATGGATGGATGGATGGATGGATGGATGGATGGATGGATGGATGGATGGATGGATGGATGGATGGATGGATGGATGGATGGATGGATGGATGGATGGATGGATGGATGGATGGATGGATGGATGGATGGATGGATGGATGGATGGATGGATGGATGGATGGATGGATGGATGGATGGATGGATGGATGGATGGATGGATGGATGGATGGATGGATGGATGGATGGATGGATGGATGGATGGATGGATGGATGGATGGATGGATGGATGGATGGATGGATGGATGGATGGATGGATGGATGGATGGATGGATGGATGGATGGATGGATGGATGGATGGATGGATGGATGGATGGATGGATGGATGGATGGATGGATGGATGGATGGATGGATGGATGGATGGATGGATGGATGGATGGATGGATGGATGGATGGATGGATGGATGGATGGATGGATGGATGGATGGATGGATGGATGGATGGATGGATGGATGGATGGATGGATGGATGGATGGATGGATGGATGGATGGATGGATGGATGGATGGATGGATGGATGGATGGATGGATGGATGGATGGATGGATGGATGGATGGATGGATGGATGGATGGATGGATGGATGGATGGATGGATGGATGGATGGATGGATGGATGGATGGATGGATGGATGGATGGATGGATGGATGGATGGATGGATGGATGGATAAATGGATGGATGGGTGGATGGATGGATGGATGGATGGATGGATGGATACGGCTGAACCCTTTAAATCGGGCGGTGGCCCAAGCCACCTAGCTATGACTTATGAAATTTTACTCTTCTCTTGATTTTAGCCACCAATCAGATAACCTTCGCTTGGTTAATTCTACCAGCTTAAAATCCACTTTCCCTTCACTATCCCTAAACCCCAATGCCTTGGGTAAGTCAACCCCGCTGCTTGCCGCTGTAGGGCGAAGCACTTTACAGAAAAGTATCAAGTGTTCAGCCGTTTCCTGCTCCTCTCCGCATGCAACGCACAACGTGCCTATCTCGTGGTACCTGACTCTATATGTCTTAGACCGCAAAACTCCCGTCCTGGCCTCAAAAAACAAAGAGCTTCCTCTACAATTATCATAGATATTTTCTTTGGCAATTTCCTGCTTAAAAATCCTGTATGTTCCCAGTGCTGATTTCATCAGCATTCCTGTTTTCCACAGAGCCCTCTTGGTTTCTTTAACCTTTTTCTTAAACGATAATTGCTGATTTGCCGCCCTACTGCTGTCCAGATATTTGCTTGTCAATTTTCTAGTTCGCTTTCTCCATTTCGTGTCAACATTTCTTATATAGAGATATCTGAAAACTTTCCTAGCCCCCTGCTTTTCCCCTATTTTTCTCAATCGCTCCTCAAATGCTATCTTACTGCAAGCTTCTCTGTTCTCGAACGACGCCCATCCCATATCACCTTGTACCCCCTGATTTGGTGTATTGCCATGTGTTCCCAAAAGCTAGCCTCCCTACGCCACGTTGTTTAATTTCTAGCCTTGCTTGAGCATCTGGTCTCATGCACAGGAACGCATTACCGAAAATCAGGCTAGTAACCATCGCCCCTTTCAAGATTCCTCTTACCACTTCAGACGTATTGTAATTCCGCGGTGACCTATTTTTCATGACAGCTGCATTCCTACTAGCTTTATTCATTACATATTTTTCTTGCTCTGTCAGATACTCAGCACCGTTATTTATCCACACCCTAAGATACTTGTACTGATCCACTACTTCTAGCGTGAACTCCGGCATTCTATGCTCGCCGACCTCATCATTTATTTATTTATTTATTTATTTATTTATTTATTTATTTATTTATTTGTTTATTTAAGATACCCTTAGGGTAAAGATGTACGTTACAGAGGGGAGGGGCGGATACATATACAAAGTAAAGTTTGCACATGAAGAAAACAATAAAACAAAAGAAAATAGAACAACAAGGTACAAAATATAATTTATAAGGCGGCATTGGTGTCAAAAATATAATAAAAATGTAACAAGGAACATAGTACACAATGAAAATAGACAAATGAAAAATGGTTTAACACTATGCAAGAAAGAAGCTTTGCAACGTGGATTTAAAGTTTTCTTCTCAAGTTATACTTGTTAGTGATGTGGATAGGTTATTCCAATCATTACAAGTCCTGGGAAGAAACGAGTTAGAATGGGCAACCGTGTTTGAGTGCGGAATGTAGACCTTTTGACTGTGGTTGCGGCGATATGAATTGTATGATGGGGGTTGAATCCACAAGGAGCGCAATGTTGAGTTATAGTGGTATATTTTATGAAAAAGTGTGAGGCGAGATATCTTTCTTCGAGTTGATAGGGGCGGAAGATGCAAGTATGCTTTCATATTAGTAACGCTGGCTGTCCTTTGATAGTTATTTAAGATGAACCGGGCTGAGCGATTTTGTACTGCCTCAAGGGACTGTATGAGAGTTACTTGGCCGGGATCCCAAACAGATGATGCGTATTCGAGTTGTGGACGAATGTAGGTTGTATACATTAATAATTTTAAGGATGATGGTGCAACAGAGAAATTACGGCGAATGTATCCAAGAGTACGACTGGCTTTGGCGATGATGGAACTGACATGTGATTTCCAAGAGAGATCATTTGTAATGGTTACACCAAGGTAGCGGTATGATGTCACAGACTCCAATAAGACGTTATTAAGCGTATACGTGGGATCTGATAAGTTAGTGCGAGATACCCTCATTGATTTACATTTGTTAATACTTAATTACATGCACCATGTACTGCACCATTCGTTAATATTATTAAGTTCATTCTGAACTAATAGGACATCGGAATTATCAGTAAGTTTACGGTACAGAACACAGTCATCAGCAAATAGGCAAATTTTGGAAGAAACGCAAGAAGACAAGTCGTTTACGTAAATCAAGAATAAGACAGGACCCAGAACCGACCCTTGCGGAACGCCGGAGTGGACTGGGGCCGAAGGTGAGTTAACTTCATTAGTAGTTACAAACTGAACGCGGGACGTGAGGAAAGCGCGAATCCAATCAATTACTGCAGGGTCAATGCTTAAGACGCTTAGTTTATGAAGAAGTAGCGCATCGTTTACCTTGTCAAAAGCTTAAGAGAAATCAAGAAATACACAGTCAATTGAAAAACCAGAGTCTAGATAGGCATGCGAATCATTAGCGAAGGAGACAAGCTGAGTTTCGCAAGAGAAATGTTTACGGAATCCATGCTGGGCACTTGAGAAAAGTTGTTATTTTCAAGAAAGTTAACAAGATGTGTGTATATAATGTGCTCCATGATTTTACATGGTACAGATGTAAGGGAAATGGGCCGGTAGTTGAGGGGATAATGTGTTGGACCTGACTTGTGGATGGGGATTAATTTTCCAGATTTCCAGTCAAGAGGTATAGTGCCAGAGTTGTACGATTGTGAGAAAATGCACTCTGGTATTATTGAAATGTATTACACCGTATTTTGCAAAAATGTAATATTGATCTCGTCCACTCCGCAAGATAATTTCGGTTTTAAGTTATTTATTATAGCTTTGATACCTGTTGACTCAAATATTATGGGGTCCATGATCTGATAATTGGTAGCATTCAAAACAGGCATCGGAGTGGTGAGTACTGGGAATGAAAATGACATAATAAATGTGTTGTTAAGCACATTTGAACAGAGCTGAGGCGGCGCTGAGTCCCCAGAACTGGTGAGTAGTGATAAGACACTCTTATTAGTGTTGCCTCGAATGGCATTCGAAAATTGCTTTGGATTAGTTTTTAGCAAGTGTGGAAGAGTAGTGTTTAAAAATGAAAACTTAGCTGACCTTAAAGACTTGACATAAGATTTGGCTGCTTTTTTGTACGCTAACCAATGAGATAATTTTGAGGAGTGTTTAGCTGAACGAAATAAACGCTTTTTCTTGTTCGATAACCTGTTTAGATGAGTGTTATACCAAGATGCTTTGTTGCTAGAGTAGGTGGTTCTAAGGGGGACATATAGAATGATTAACCCAGAAATTTTATTTTTGAACATGCCCCAGTTATCTTCTATGGACCGATCAAGATATGACGGCAGAAACAAATCTAGAAGTGAGCAGAGTTCGCTGTTGATGGCAGGGTAGTCAGCTTTGTTAAAATCACGAAATTTTCTTTTTTGTCTGCTCGTTTTTGTTTGAGTCACCGCTATAGCGTGAAATGTAAGACATCATGATCGCTCAGCCCAGGCTGGTGCGAAACAGTCGATCAGTTGTCTGTTACTGTCGAAAGAATAAGGTCGAGAATTGCTGATGTATTTGGTGTTACACGTGTAGGAGAACTAACGATCTGTGATAAGCTGAAGTCTGAACAAACGGAAAGAAATAGATTGGATTCAGCGGACGAGGGATTATAAAAGGGGTGATCATGTGACCAGACGATATTCGGAAAATTGAAGTCACCTAGAAGTAAAAGTTCAGCACCAGGGAAACGCGTGACAATCTGATTTAGAGAATCGTATAGGTTATCGCAGAAGGATGTGTCGGCCGAGGGGGATCGATAACATACGCCTACTATTAATTTTTTAAAGTTAAGATTTAGGCAGCACCATATTAGCTCTAAATTAGTAATAACAGGTACAACAAAACAATCAATGCATTCATTATAGCAATTAGGACACCACCACCAACTCTGCCAGTTCGGTCACTCCGGAAGACAACATATTTATTTTTACAATGAAACAGTTCACTATCCGTTATTTTGCTGTTTAGCCACGTTTCGGTTAGTACAATAATATCAGCATTCAGTCTTCGATCATCGCGCATAATTCATCTTTTTTTGGGTAAAGACTACGTATGTTTGTGTACAGAGCTTAACAGGGGAGAATTTTCGAAGCACCCCCCCTCTCATGATCATACCTAGTCGACTTCCCGCGACCATAGCGGAGAGTTCTGCCTCGAGTTTCACTCGCGTTTTCAGTGGCATTTTCAGGAGCATTTTCAGACGCATTTCCAGAGGAATTGCCGATTTCGTAAATGACGCTTTCGCTTTCGTTGTAGCCGTAGCACTTTCCTTCGATAAAAATTTTCTTATAGCCGAGTTTGAAGGATATGCCGCCTTTGGATTTGCCAAACTCTATTATTTTTTTCTGATATTACGCGTGGCTGGGCAGAAGTCTCCAGCAATTCCTTTCCCGGTATTCTTCAACGACTCCCGTTTTGACATGACTAGTTCTTTTGTTTTATAGTTCTCAAATCTTGCTCTAAGTGGTCGTGTTTTGTGATTGACGAAACGCCCAATTCTATGTGCACGGGAAATATCTGAACTACAGATATCAATATTCACAGTGTTCTTTATTAGTTCGAGAATTTCTTGCACTGATTCGGACGATGTTTCATCTGCACTGTCAGTTATGCCATAAAAGACCAAATTGTTGCGTCTAGATCGCTCCTCTGCGTCATCAAGACGGGATCGAAGCGCAGTATTGTCTTTCTCAAGGCGCTCTACTGTGGCATGCAACTCTTTCATGTCCTGCTGCCAGTGCTCGAAAACCGAAGTTTGATTTTCTACTTTTTTCAATCTTTCCTTTATTTCCGTCATCGCCTGTGAAGGCGACTGCTGCTGTTGTTTCAGTTCTGACATGCTTTCCAACATAGTATTTTGCGCTAATTCAATTGTTTTGGAGCGTTCGTTCATGTCTTTCATGGTTCGCAAGATATGCGCAAGATCTTCAGGACCCGGATTGCTTCCGATGTCGCCGCATAAGAGCAATAAAAATGAACAGAAAGGCGCAATCACTGTTTCTGGGCACGGAAGCCCGACGATAAAGCGGTTATCATGACTGCAGATTTTTCCACCACCATCATCATCATCATCATCATCATCATCATCATCATCATCATCATCATCACCATCAGCCTGACTACACCCACAAAGGCCTCTCCCATGTCTTTCCAATTAACCCTATCCTTTGCCAGCTGCATCCACCCTTTGCCTGCAAACTTCTTAATCTCATCCGCCCACCTAACCTTCTGCCGCCCCCTGCTACGCTTACTTTCTCTTGGAACTTACTCCGTTACCCTTAAGGACCAGCGGTTATCTTGCCTTCGCATTGCATGCCCTGCCCAAGCCCATTTCTTTCTCTTGATTTCGACTAGGATGTCATTAACCCGCGTTTGTTCCCTCACCCACTCTGCCCGCTTCCGGTCTCTTAACGTTACACCTATCTTTTTTTTTTTCAATGGCTCGCTGCGTTGTCCTTAACTTAAGCTGAACTCTTTTCGTTAGCCTCCACGTTTTTGCCCCGTAGGTGAATACCTGTAAGATAAAGCTGTTGTACACTTTCCTCTTGAGGGAAATTGGTAAACTGCCACTCATGATCTGCGATAATTTGCCATATGCGCTCCACCCCATTCTTATCCTTCTAGTTTTCTCCTTCTCATGATCGGGATCAGCTGTCACTACCTGCCCTAAGTAGACGTATTCCGTCACAACTTCTAGGCTCTCGCTGCCAATTGTGAACGGTTGTTCGTTTGCTAGGCTGTTGAACATTACCTTGGTTTTCTGCATGTTAATTTTTAGACCCAACGATCTGCTCTGCCTGTCTAACTCATTGATCATGATTTGCAGTTAACCTCCTGAGTGACTCAGCAAGGCAATGCCATCAGCGAATCGCAGATTATTTAGGTATTCTCCATTTATTCTTTTTCCCAACTGTTCCCAATTCAGGCCTCGAAATACCTCCTGTAAACATGCGGTGAAGAGCATTGGCGAGATCGTGTCTCCTTGCCTGACGCCCTTCCATATTGGAATTTTATTGCCGAATTTATGGAGGACTATAGTAGCTGTGCAGTGGCTACATATACTTCCAGTATTTTGACATAAGGCTCTTCTACCCCCTGATTACGCAATGCCTGTATGACTGCTGAGGTTTCCACTGAGCCGAATGCTTTCTCGTAATCAATGAAAGCTATATATAAGGGTTGGTTATATTCTGCGCATTTGTCTATCACCTGATTGATAATGTGAATATGATCTATTGTGGAATATCCTTGTGGAATGTATTGTGGAAGAAGACCATTAACGAGTTAGCCGTAAGATGGAAAGCACAGGAGTTTAGGATAGCGCTGCAAAACAGATATTCGGCTTTAACTGAGGAAGACGATCTTGATGTTCATACAATGCACGATAATCTGACATCAATTATTACGGAGTGCGCAGTAGAAGTAGACGGTAGGACAGTTCGACAGGATACCGGGAAGCTATCTCAGGTGACGAAAGATCTCATTAAGAAGCGCCAAAGCATGAGGGCGTCTAACCCTACGGACAGAATAGAAATAGCAGAGCTTTCGAAATTAATAAACAAGCGCAAGGTAGCCGACATAAGGAAGTTTAATATGGAGAGAATCGAGCATGCTCTAAAGAACGGAGGTAGCCTAAAAGCAGTGAAGAGGAAACTAGGCATAGGTAAAAGCCAGATGTATGCATTAAGAGACAAGCAGGGCAATGTCATTAGCAATATGGATAAGATAGTTAACGTAGCCGAAGAGTTCTACACATATCTGTACAGTAGCCAATGTAATCAGAGCGTTAATGAGGAAGACAGCAGTGCACAGCTATGCGTCATCCCGCCAGTAACGAAAGATGAAGTAAAGAAAGCCTTAGAAGCAATGAAAAGGGGAAAAGCAGCTGGGGAGGACCAGGTAACAGCAGATCTGTTGAAGGATGGAGGGGACATCGTGCTAGAAAAACTAGCCACCATGCATACGCCATGCCTTATGACCTCGACTGTACCAGAAGCTTGGAAGAATGCAAACATTATCTTAACTCATAAGAAGGGAGACGCCAAGGACTTGAAAAATTACAGGCTGATCAGCTTAGTATTTACTAAGGTAATCGCTAATAGAGTCAGGGCAACGTTAGACTTTAATCAACCAAATGATCAGGCAGGCTTTCGTAAAGGATTTTCCACAATAGATTTTTCCTTACTAAACTTAAAACCTAATCTATATCCCTCTGTACCACATATGTCTATCAACTTCTGTAAATCTTCCTTGTTGTCAGCCATTAGCACTATACCATCGGCGTATATTAGTCCCGGTAATGAATGTTTAATCAATTCTCCTTGCTTGAAAAAAGAAAGGTTGAAGCCTAGTCCGCTCCTCTCTAGCTTGGTCTCCAACCCTTGCAGGTACAACACGAACAACAACGGAGACAGAGGACATCCTTGCCTAAGCCCCCGCTGTATCTCTACAGGCTCTGATACATTTTTTCCCATTTTATTAGCACTCTGGTACCGTTACATATATATCTTTTAAAAGATTAATTACTCCATCTTCGACATCCAATGTTCCCAGTATGTCCCACAGACACTCTTTCTTGAATAACGTTGTCGTAGGCTCCCTTAATATCCAGAAATGCTAGCCATAGGGGCCTGTGTTCCTTTTCAGCAATCTCTATACACTGCGTCAATGATAACGTTGTCCTCCAACCTCCTTTGTTTCCGGAACCCATTTTGTAGCTTCCCTAGCACCCACTCGTTCTCCACCCAAGCCTGCAATCTGTCCTTTCTGATCTGTATCACCACCCTGTAAACCACACACAGAGAGAGAGAGAGAGAATGAAAAGGAAACGAAGGGAGGTTAACCAGATGTGAGTCTCCGGTTTGCTACCCTACACTGGGGATGGGGGATAGGGGTTAGAAAGATGACAGAGAGGAAAACGGAAAAAAACACAGATGCCACTGTAAACCACAGATGTCACTGTTATGGGACGGTAGTTACTTACGTCAGCTTTGTCCCCCTTTCCCTTATATATCATGTTCATTCAACTTAATCGCCTTTCATCGGGGTCTTTCCCATCCACTATCATTTTATTCACTACCTGTATTGATATTTTCTTGGATTTTGGTCCTAGCTTCTTTATTAACATAATCGGAATACCATCTGGTCCTGTTGATGTGCCAGTAGCAACCTTCTTCTCTGCCCTTTCCCACTCTCTTTGCTCAAGTGAAGCTATTGCAGTAACCGGTCTATCCTCCTTGGATAAATTATGTGCAACATTTCTTTCTTTAAATTTTTCTGTCATTCTTGTTCCTATGTCTTTTATCGCTTCATCCCCTTTTAGTAGAATACCCTGATCTGTAACAATAAACCTTTGTTCTACCCTAGTCTCATTACTCATTGAATTTAGACGCTTCCAGAATTTTTGAGCTGCTTTTCTATCCTTTTTTTTTACGCACCCTTTCTTCTAATTTTCTCAATAATCAAATAGTATGCTTCCCTTCTATACTTTGTGAAGGTATCCCATTTTCTGCGTACTTCGACTTCTGGTTCCCCCCTCTTCTTGGAATATCTGTGTTCCCTGGACGCTTCCTGACGTTTCTCTGTCGCCCTCTTGACCTTCTCATCCCACCAACTCTTGGGTTTGCGTCTTTTCCCTTTTAGCTTTACCCGCACCTTAGCTAGCTCCAGCTCCTGTAATCGAGTTAATATGGTACAAGTCCATTCTGTTTCACTATCCTCAAAAATTACTTTCTCAATTTGTTTGGCTGCTGCTTCCAATTGCTTTTCTGAGTAAAAATTCCACTCTGATTGTTCATCTCGCTTCAGTCCTACATTAGTTTCTCTTCTGAAACTGAACTCGTCGCTGGTGGGGCTGGCGCCATCTATGGGATCCTCTTGTAACACCAACATTACTCGCTTCTAAGGCGACTGACGAACAGGGGGGACACGTTGTAGGTAATAATCTTGAGCTTCACGTTGGTCGTCTGGCGAACTTCTGGTGATGTGGAGAAGCAGACATGGAACTGGGCAAAACATGCAATATTAACGTCTAACTCGTCGGCGGTGGGTTTTAGCGCATTGCCGACACCAAAAGGCGCAGCCATGTGCAGGTTAGGGGATGGAGATGAAGGTGTCGCAGCGTCGAGAGGGGCGTTATCTCTCCAGCAAACCAAAAACCTCCCAGTGACGTCCCAATTGAGTCTATACGTCTATCTAGCGAGGCGTCCTTTCTGAGACGTCCTATTTACCAACCTTTCTTGACGAAAAATCTGAAGACGTCCTCATAACATTTTGTGTACATTAATCATGTAGTCTCTCAGTGGATGTTACTTTTGACGTCGTAGGAACTTAGTGAGAGGGCGTTTAACACCTCACATTTGCTTCAGTCATAACATATTTTCAGCTAGTGCACACACACTTCGTTTATCGTTCTTCGTGGTTTTGCAAATAGTCTTTGCCTTTCAGGCTTTTTTTAAAGTTCGGCTTGGGCAATTGAAATGAGATTGGTATCAGCTTAATCGGGAGGAGTAGAGCCGTGCATGTGATGCTACTTTTACTGGCTTTGAAATTATGCACTAAATGTAATTAATTGCTTTCCTAAATTACTTTACACCCCATTTTGTGCGTTCTATTCAGATATTTTTTTAGGAATCTACTTTCGCTGAGACAAGTGTAAAATCAGCATCACCGCACAAAATGAATCATACGTGATGCAGCTATGTAAATGTTAATGGTTGTAAATACTCATTTTTGGCTGACGGCCTATAACGAAGACCCTAGTTAAAACACAACACTTCTTATAACTGAAATTCTAGTTCCGCTAAGACGGATTACCGGGGGTTACTGGGCGTATTAAGGCGTATTAAGGCGTATTATAGCGATTAGTGGGTGTAGTAGTGTGGAAGAGTAGGTCGGGTTAGTATAGTTATAAGTAATAACCCAATGGAGGCACTGAAACATTGTAATCCTCAGATTTCCAAATTTGGTTGTGCTGAAAACGTCATGAGCCTCCCCACCAATCAAGGAATTTGGTTAGAGAGAAACCGTTTGGCTTTTTAAGATGACCACCTAGTTGCTATTGTGATCTTACGCCGCTCCGCCACTTACGCCGCTCAGGCAGCGCCTGGCTCAGAAGTCGTGAAACCAGCAAGAATTTCTGTTTCTCACAAGTACCAAAAGCGTTTCGTCGCGTTCGCGCGTTTCATCGCAATGTATCTTGATATGGATCCTTACCAATATATTTATAATGCACAATAAGTCAGTCTACTCTTATTCTCATGCCTAGTTACTCGCTGCACAAATGGAAATAACTGAAAAAAAAAGCTAGTGAAAGCTAGCAAAAAGCTGGCAAAACTCTATGGATCAAGTCCTTCTGCCCTTCATAAAATGGCGCCGTTAGGGCATTTTCGAAGCTACTGGCACGTGACTAACGTTGCAAAAATAGATCGCATTGCAAAACATTTATTTCATCAGAAAATGCAAACGGAAATGATCTATACTAGGTGGCTATCAGCGGACGGCTGACAGCGGCCTGAGTAGCCCCTTCAATGACTCGGGTTTGAACGCCCATGACTGAGGTTACCAACACGGCCTCCCATTGCTCGAGAGTAGGAACTGTTATTAGGGATTCCGGTGGCGGCTCCTCTTTACAGTTTACAGTGGCGCCTCCTTTTTACCCCGAACCGGGACCGCGCCATCACTTATACGAAGCTCCAGGCAATCATCCTGGGTCCGGCAAGCTACCCAGTTGCCACCTATTTGTCCCCACTAGGCGCATACGCCCGAGGTATCATTCACCACCAATACGTGGATGAGACCAAGCAGGAAATCATGGAGTACTTGATACCCCAGAATCCAGAACAGTGCATTCTCTACGCCCGCCGTTTAGGTAAGACCTAATCTATTGTGTTCACTTTCGCAGGGACCAAGGTCCCGCGCCATGTCTCCTACGCCGGCAGTGCTGTGCGCTGCTGCATCATCAAGAACAAGGTGGACGCCTGCCTTAACTGCCGCAAAACGGAACACCGAGAGGACGTTTTCCCGTCTCCCAAGCTCTCCAAGTGTCCTCACTGTGGAGCTCGCGACCCCGACCAGGCCCATGAATGCACCCCCACTTGTGTAGTTTGTTCTGCTCCTCACCAGACTGGTTCCTCCAAGTGTAAACACCGCTACAAAGGCCTCCTGTCGTACTGCAACGCCAGCTACACGCTGCGAACTCAGACAATGTTCCTCCAGCTCTCATAGTTCCCGATCCCGGACTCGTCACCAAAGGACTGAGAACACCTCGGCCACAATTGATTCCGACCGCTCCTCCTCCTCTTACCGGCGCTACAGCCGGAATCACTCCCGGTCCTTCCCACCCCTGGACTCCAGGTAGTCTCCTCGCCGAGAGTCCTCCACGAAAAATCAGGTGAGCTGGGCAGTCGCGGCTTCCCCTTCTCAGCAGTCTCAGCCTCGCGATTCAGAGCTGCAAGCCCTGCGCCACGAGATAACAGCCGTTAAAGCTAGCGACTATAGACTACAACAATAAAACACTTCTTTAAAGCGTCCACCATTTGCACCCGATCCACCATCTCCAACAAATCCTACTCACCCCTTCAAACTGTTCCCTCCACCTCGCCTCAGCCGCCCCTATCTGCTCCGCCGCAACCAAAAGATACTACCTCGGGTCGTCCCTTTAAGCGGAAAGCTACCTCCCGCTCAGAACGATACGTTAATTTTGCCGACCTTGAGGAATTTGAGGCTCGCCTAGAAGACAAATTAGAAGCTAAAATTGATGCTAAGCTCGAAGAGAAATTTGCTGAGTTCTCCCGACAAATCCAACAACAAATGCACCAGTTCCAACAACAAATATAGCAGCAAATTCAACAACTTTACACCCTCATGCAACAATTCCAAACAACCGTCACAGGTCTTGAAGCTAGGGTAGACACATCGGCCGCCCTCCCCACGACACGGGTTAAAACATACAATCGCATGCCTCCCTCTCCAGCCCCCAAACGCATCTTAGCTTCAACCACACTTCACCATGGCGCCCCGCCACCTACTTAACCTGTGGCAATGGAACCGCAGGGGGTTTCGCCGCAAGCGGAGCAACCTGCAGTGGTACGTCAAAAATTTTGGAGATCCCCTGATATCATCGCCCTCCAGGAAATTCATGGCCCAGTGAAACTACCTGGCTATAAACCATACTCCTCCCTAGATGTGACCACTCCCGACGCCGCTATTTTGATTCAACGCAACCTGCCGGCCCTCCAGCACTCCTTAGACGACGTTGGCGTAGACAGCGTCTTGCTCGAACTCTTCCCTCGTAAAAGGGGCGACCAAAGCCTCTTCATTCTTATCCTTTATATCTCCCCAAAAGACAGAAGATGCGACTTCACCCCCATCATTTCCCATGTCAACAAGCTCGCGCACCATTCAGGTCTCCTCACTGTGCGAGATTTCAATGCACACCGCCCCGCTTGGGATTACCGCGCCGCCAACCGGAAGGGAAGCAATCTATGGTCACGGGCACAGGAACTGGGCTTCACCAGTGATACTGACCCTCACACTCCCACCCGCGTAGCAAAAAGCGTGTCTGTTCACACTTCACCTGATCTAACATTCTGCAAAAACGTGCGGATCGATCGGTGGCTAAACACTGGGGATATCCTTGGCAGTGACCACTATATCCCCGCGACCACCCTCAGCAAGTCCCCGTACCATCGGAAAGGTCGCCCGAGCCTAATCACAGATTGGGACAAGTTTCGTTCCCTACGCGCTCAGAACGCCCCTACCCGGAATAATAACCTGAACGAGTGGATCTCCAATCTCCAGGCAGATGTCTCTGCTACTACTTAGGAATCACCTGCCACGGCTGATCAATCCAATTCAGACAGCCGTCTCCTCCACCTATGGCAGGCCCGCGAAAGCATGCAAAACCGCTGGAAAACACAACGCCACAATAGAACGCTTCGGCGTCGAATAGCTCACATAGACAAACAGATGGAGGCGCACACTCTCTCATTGGCTACCCAGCAATGGGGTCAAGTTTGTGACAGCATGCGTGGCCAGCTCGGGCTAAGCCGCGCCTGGCACCTTCTCCGGTACCTTTTAGACCCGGACGGTTGCAAACATCCCAACGAGACCGCATTTCCCGCTTTGTACATCAACACCCTTGCTCAGAACAGGATCTTCTCGATGAACTTCGTGTCCGGTATCTCAATACTACTTCCCCGGACCATCTCCCCTCCTTCACGGGCGGTGCCAACCCTGCCCTTGATGCGGAGATTTTGGAGGATGAGGTAAGATTCGCTCTCACTCAGCTCCGCCCTAACTCTGCTCCAGGACCGGACGGCATTTCCAACAAAGCTCTCCGTAATGTAGATGACCCGCCCATTTAGGCTCTCACTGCCTTCATGAATGATTGCTGGAGAAAGAGGGTGAAATCCCTGCAGCATGGAAACATACGCGCGACTTTCATACCGAAGCCAGACAAACGACTAGCTCTCGAACACCTCCGCCCCATCTCCCTCACTTCCTGTGCTGGGAGACTGATGGAGCACGTAATTCTCAACCGTCTTAATCAATATGTTGAAGATAATGATCTCCTACCTCGCACCATGATTGGCTTCAGCTCAAATCTATCTACGCAAGACATTATGCTCCAGCTCTCTCGTGAGATAATGTGCGCCTCTACCAGAGCGGGCACAAAGTCTATTCTAGGGCTTGATTTAACTAAAGCATTTGACAATGTCTCGCACGGAGCTTTTCTCGCTAACCTCTTCCTACTAAATGCTGGTACCCGAACCTACCAGTATATATGCACCTTCCTCTCTGGTCGTACAGCTGAAATTAGCTTTGGCTCTATCCTCTCTGACCCCATAACGTTAGGTAGCAATGGCACCCCCAAAGAATCCGTTCTATCCCCCTTTTTTTCAATGTCACCTTACTCACGCTACCTTCAAAATTAGACGCTATCCCCCGGCTATCCCATACCTTATACGCAGACGACATCACCCTCTGGCTTACAACAGGCAATGATGCTGAGGTTTAATCCGCACTTCAACAAGCGGTGGATGTCATGAGCGCCACGTAGCTGGAGCCGACCTCTCGTGCTCACCTCACCAGTCTGAGGTGCTGCTTATTCGATGTCAACTCGGCCTCTACGGCCATCCTCCCATCTGCATTACTGCTAGTGGCCAACCCATACGCGAAGTATCCACCATTAGAGTATTGGGGCTTGTCATCCAGAGCAATCGGAAAAACACCGACACTCTGGCTAAACTCACAGTCTCTGTTTCACAGACCATTCGTCTAATTCGTCGCATTGCGATTAAACATAGAGGCATTCGAGAGGCTGACCTCCGACGTCTTGTTCAGGCGTTTGTTATCAGTGGCTTCACATATACCCTCCCTTACCTCTATCTTAGCTACCAGGAATGGGACCGCGTTGGTTGCCTTATTAGACAGGCATACAAGGCGGCTCTCCATCTCCCCCACCGGACCCCCATGTATAAACTACTGGAATTAGGAGTCTACAACACTATGACGGAGCTCTCGCAAGCTCATCTCACCTCTCAGTACGAACGTCTCACCCACACCTCCACGGGACGTCACATACTCTACAAGCTTGGAATAAGCTTCCAAACGACCGTCGCCGACAAGGCCCAGCTTCCGTCCCATATCCACAGCAACCTTATCGTTACCCCTCTACCGAAAAACATGCACCCAGAGTATCATGTCGCTCGCCGCAAGGACAGGGCGAAGTCTCTGCATAAAAATTATTTAACGGATCAGACAGTCGTCTACGTCGACGCCGCCGAATACTGTGATGGCGATGCTTTTTCGCTCGCGGTTGTAAACTACTGTGGACGGCCGTTGGTGTCGTGCTCCATTCCAGTCAGATCGTCTGAAGAGGTCGAGGAGGCTGCCATAGCTATCTTGGCGATGCTCTCCACCTCTGCAGAAACCATCCTCAGCGACTCTAAATCTGCGATTCATAATTTCGCCAAAGCCCGGGTCTCTCCCGTCACCCTATTTCTCCTCCGCTCCATTAAGGACCAACTACGCCCCATCCAACTGATCTGGGTCTTTGCGCACTCATACCATCCAGACGAGGCGGCCCACAATCATGCTCGAGGATTCGTCGACCGGGATGTGGTGTCACCCGTCCTGCGGACGGCGAGAGATCGTATGGTTACATTTCATGACATAACCATACTCTACCGCTTAGGTAGACTTGTATATTCCACCGCACATATTTCTCTCACCAAACCCGAAGAGGTTGAGGGGAGGCAACTCCAAACGAACACCTTCCCCAACCCCGCGATATATGCCCGCATATACCCAGGGGTCTACTATCCCTCCTGTCAACTATGTGGCCAACATGCCACTCTCTCCCACATACTCTGGGCTTGCGTTCAGGACTGCCCTCCGCATTTGCAGCTCTCGAATCCAGACCAGTGGGAGGCCGCATTGCTCAGTTCCGACTCGAACACACAGATCCGGGTTGTGACAAGAACCCTAGAAGTCGCCGAACGCCACAGGCTCATGGCCACTTGATGGGGCTATAACCCCACACCACCTGCTACCTTGGTCGATGAAAATTAAGTTTATCCTCCTCCTACTTACAGTTGCACAATATGTGATCGCAAGTAGCTATTTCGCCACATAGTGTACATTCCGGGTCGTAATCACCGGGCTAGAATTTTGATAGTAAATAAGGAGTCATTAAGGATCGCGTCTGGAGTCGCCTCCATGTGGTCGCCGGCTCCGTATCTAAGGTTTTGTCTGGACGGGGGAATATCCTCCTTTCCAGTTCAAAATGATTAGTAATGCGGGGATATGATCGTAGGCCGTCCTTCGAGAAAGTCAGTAACTACCGCGTCCCCTGCTCTGCTGAAGAATACGCGAGCTTTGATCTGAGCCGCTTCGTTACAAGTAGAGTGGTGAGCTGGGCGAGTCGGTACATGATTGCAGAAAGAAAACCAGCGCAAAAGACGGAGGCACAGAATAGGAACACAGGACGACGCTGGTCTATCGACTGCATTACGACGCTGGACTATCGACCGCATGAAGCGGGGGCTACATGGGGCGTTTTTCTCCTGCGATTATCGCGCGTAGACAAAAAAAAAAAACGCGCCGGAGGGACGCTGGCCAGGCTACATGAGGCGTACGAGCGGCGAACACCGCCGCAGTGTTGCCAGACAAGGCAAAAATGTTTTGGCCACCACTAAATGAACGATCAATGCTTATATGTTGTTTGCTTGTGTTATAATTATTAAATTAGGCAATAAATATCCTACAGTTATGTCTATACACATTTTCAGGTATGTTTAGTATTGTCTCGATATTTTTGTGGATGTTCAGCGGAGAGAGTTGGCCAGAACTGTTTCGTCTGGCGACCCTGTGCGACTGAAATGGCGATGCGGATTGGGCAGACACTACATGTGAGCTTCGTTCTGTGCATTGCTTGTGGCTCTCGTTGCTGAAAACCAGTTTTGAAAAGAGTTTTCATTTACTTCGAGCGGACGGCAAGCAGGAAGCATTACTGCGAGGGAGAACACGCCGCTTCTATTCTTGCGACCAAGGCCAGTGTCCATGGGGGCCGATCGGCGTCTTCTGTTGTTAAAGAAAAGAATATTGCTCATGAAGATGAGGGACATAGAAGACAAGCAGAAAATAAAGAGGAAATTCTAGGTGCACCCCATCTGGCAAGTAAGAAAAGAGGAGGGTGAATAACGCGCGCGAAGTGCTCAAGGGACGCTGAGACGGCTGGCCGCTGCCGCCGAATACAGACGGAAGTGAGTCCGGCAGGCACTTCCGGTAGCGTCTGACGCGCGCACGCCGCGTCAAAATCTAGCCGTTCCTGATCGGAGGCGGCGGGCGTTTTTCTTGACGCCGGGCGTCAAATATGCGCCGTCGGGCGAAAATCGCCTCAAAAACGCTCCATGTATTCCGGGCTTAACGCGCTAAAAAAAAGCTGCTTCCATACTGTACAAGAAAGATTTCAGTAGCAAGAGCAAAGACTAATAGAAGCAGGCTTTCCTGCGCATGTTATCAAATGTGTGTCTGAAATGCTTCTAAAAAAATGAAAGCCAAACCTAAGGTGTTCGAAGAAAGGAAGGACAAAAGAAAGTGTGAAGTTACGCCCTACTTGCACGCACTTTCACACAACATAAAGAAGGTCGCGAGTAGGCACGGAGTCGATGTAGCCTTCTCAGCCCCGCGAAAACTGGCCAGTTTGTGCAGAAGAATTGACGATAAGAAGAGTAAAATTTCACAGTGCGCAATCGATCATGAATTCAAATACGTCACCTGTGCCACCCAGATAGTGTACTGCATACCTTTATCCTGCGGGAATATGTACATTGGGCAGACTGGCCGCTGTCTTAACACCCGGCTCAGAGACCACGAAAGGTCGCTTTCTACAGATGACAGGGCGAATTTGCCTAAACATTGCAGGAAGCACAAATGCACTCCGCTGTTCAAGAAGGCGTCAATTTTTGATGCGGTAACGCTCAACGTCAACGCGAAATTCTAGAGTCATACCATATCGTTAAACAAGCAGATCGATGAGTAAGTGACACGACGGTTAGTCTATTAGATAAATAAATTACATTTTTGAACTCCTTAACGTAACGTGTCGCAGAATCATTGCGGATCCGATGGTTGTCAGGGAGGCTGCAATCTACCTTTTCTTGTAAATTTGTCATGCGTGCACAAGCGTGGTTTGATACTGAAGGGTATAAATTTGATCGTTTCTGAAATAAATGCAGTCGATAGTCCAGCGTCGACCTGTGTTCCTGTTCGTTGTCTCCGTCTTTAGCGCTGGTTTTCTTTCTGCATTCGTTACTAGGATTCCCAGAGTGAGCCGGGGCCAATATCAACTCAATAGTTGTAAGTTTTTTGTTTGACCTAATATATTTTTGCCGCCTGACAAATTCTGCCCCTCGCATAATTGCGTATGGCGAATTTAGAATCCCTTAGTATAGTATCAGCGTTGGTGTTAATGATGGCAAGGGCGATAGCCGCCTATTCTGTATTTCTGAGGATCTCGTTTTTAGTAGTAAAATAGGTAGATCTATAAAATTTGAACGCAATTTTGTAAAAAGAAAGAGACGTAAGGAAGCAGTGTGTGGTTTATTTTATAATTTTCTCAGAACTAGAAACTTGAAAATTCCAGAATTAAACAAAGGAAAAACAGGAAATTAAATAAAAAAAACACAAACACGTTAAACATTCACGCGAAAGTGTTGAAAATGTACACAGATATGTCCAGAAATTGGGCAGGACGAACACAGCATATGCATTCAAGGAACCAAGCAACTTTATTTCGACCAAACAAAGAGTATCGAAGGGTTGAACATACGGAAGTGTAATGTGTCGTATGGAATTCTCTCCATGGAGATGTAAACACGCAGAACAATAGCTAGAGGATTATGAGTAAGAGAAAATGTTATTGGCTGATGGTAAATGAAAGGCGCCAGCTCTTTAGCTCTCTCATGGCTTTTTTAAGCTCGTCATGTTTAGTTCAGGTGGTAAAAAATTTAAACTATGTGGCACGTAAATTGCCCTATTCTTTTGCCATAACCAGTACAGATTCGTGGTATGCAGTATGTCTCAACTTTCTCAGCGTTTTTAATTTCGGAACAAGAGTGTTATACTCTATTTTTAATATATTACATAGAGTGCGATATGGCAGTGTAACCAATGCATGTTAACATTTCTATTTTATTCTTTACAACCTTTTTCCGTAAAGTTTCGAGACTGATTTATTTTCTTCTCTAGAAATGATTCCCCAAAACAAATGTTGGCGCGTATGTGCAGCGCCATCTTTCCGGGCTAACCTGAGCTATTTGTGTTAAAGGTTGTGGGATCCGCTAGATGGCACTACATATAGAAAAATGCGCTGTCACTAGTCATCTGCGCATTCTACTGTGAGTGAATGTGGAGAAATGGACGTCCACCTCGAACAGTATGTAAACATAAAATTCTGTGTGCAGCCTGGCAAGACAGCCACACAGACGTATGAGCTTCTGCGTAAAGTTTACGGCAACGAGATTTTCGTACCCGCGAAAACTCTTCGAGTGGCACAAGAGGTTGGTTTAGGGGTGGACATCGGTGGAAGATGACACAATTCAGGGGCGCCCTTCAACCTCACGGAATGAAAACAACATGGCTCGGATCAGGGAAATTGTACAGCAAGACCGCACTATTACAGTCCGCATGCAATCAGATGCTCTCAACATTAGTAAGACAACATGCCACCAAATCTTGTGTGAAAACTTGGGGAAACGAAAGCTGAATGCCAGACTTGTGCTGCACACCCTCACACAGGACCAGAAGGACACGCGGGCATATGCCAGCGCTGATTTGCTATCCAAGGCAGAGAAGTATGCTGCATTCGTCGACAGCATCATTGCTGAAGACGAAACATGGTGTTTTCAATACAGTCCTGAAAAAAAGAGGCAGAGCGCCGAATGGCGGTCCGCAAGCTCTCCGGCGTCAAGAAAGGTGCGGCGACAGAACACGAAAACAAAGACGATGCTGTTGGTTTTTTTTCGATGTCAGAGGTGTCACACCAGTTGTTTGTCCCACAAAGGCAGACAATGAATTAGAAGTTTTATATCCGCGTGCTCTAACACATGCGTGATGCACTGCGACGCCGTAGCCATGACTTATGGACATCTGGACAATGGAACCTTCTCCACGACATCGCAAAGCCGCACACTGCCCTCAGCGTGACAAAATTTCTCGCCGAGCGCCGCATTACTGTACTTCCGCATCCGTCATACTCACCTGACCTTTCTTCATGCGATTTTTTTCCTGTTTCCTCCTGTGAAGAGAGCCAAAAAAGGTCATTGGATGGGGACGCCAAGACAAAGAAGCTGACAGCCCAGCCAAAGGAAGCGTTTTCCAACTGTTTCCAAGACCTCAAGAAGCGTTGGAAGTTGTGAATAGACTGCAATGGAGACTATTTCGAAGGGATGCTGTACAAATGATTTCACTGTTAAACGATTTTTTTGTAATGTACACAGTCTCAGAACTTTACGGACAAAGGTTGTATTTCGCTTGATTTCAGCTTATGTAGCCTCCTGCCATAGATTGTATTTTGGGAATTCTGCGAAGCAGCCTGTTAATTTTTTCTTGTCTATTAGCTATCCAATATCCATATACTGTAATACCATAATGGATGACACTTTTCCCAAGGCATGCATGTGTAATAAGAAACGTCTTGCAAGACGCTGCGTCGCGAACGACTAGCTGTACAGTCCAGATACAGACCAGTGGCAGCGGTCATTACAGAGCACGCACGAGGGTCGTGGCGTTCAGCGCTGACGTCGTCTTCTTCCTTAAGCTCCAGATGCTGAAGATGCTGGAGCCAAAGGCCTGTCTTACACATATATTTTATATACCTTCTTCGATGCTTGCACCCTCACGTGAATTATAGATATAAGATGCCAGTGCCAGAAGCTTTTTGCAAACGTAAATAACATGTTTATTCCAGGTAAAGAACTGGTCTACGTACACAGCGATACATTTTACATTTGTACGCTACTCTAAGTGGCATAAGCGGCAGCGTTTTCAATTGTTTGGGTGCAGGTGCACGTTTTTATTAAGGTTGCTTTGTTTTTGAGGGCTGCTAACGCACATAAGTGGAGTGTTATTTAGATTTACAAATATGTAATTGGATGCCATCCAAATGAAGATAATACGACTGCCAGCTTGTGGTATTTGCCTGGCTTGTTCAAAAGAAGAGTGTGTGACAACTAAATCAGTGTCATCTCAATATCGATATAATTGGGAAGTTAATAGCAAAGCACCCATATCTTTCACGTAGAAGTTGAAGAGCAGGGGCGCAATTGTCGAGCCCTGTTGCACAACAATTCAATTCCTTTATATTCACAAACTTCTTATTGGTCACCTGGGCTAAAAGCTGCAGTGTCAGCTTGACAGGGCCCAGGGCCTTATATACAACAAGGCAGTGCATACCGTACTAGGCATTGTGAAGTAAATGTGCAGTACAATAACAAAATACCGGAGAGCATTAACGATGCTATTCGTGTTCTCGGTTATTTTCGCCGTACCCTTCGCCTAGCTCCTCCATCAGTAAAGTTATTAGCCTATTTAACATTCATTCGTCCTAAACTGGAATACGCATGCGCCGTTTGGGACCCCTATCAAAGTAACCTTTCTAATTTATTGGAAGCAACACAAAACCACGCAGCGAGATTCACCCACTCGGCATTTTCCTATCATGTAAGTGTCGCTGACCTAAAACGTAATGCTCATCTTAGAAACTCAGCAGACCGCCGTACTATTGCAAGACTATGCCTTTTTCATATATTTTACTATCACCTTATGATAGTCTATTATCAGCCCTATCCACCGTATCTCCAGATGCACGAGCCACCAGAAGGCCGTTTACCTTCCCCCTGCCCGGACTAGTGCTCATCTGTCATCATTTTTTTTGTCCCTACTGCAAAGGATTGGAACGACTTGCCCAACGCCGTCGTACTTCATTCCGACCCATAATCAGTCAAACAATCCTTCGAATCAACTATGTGCCCTGAACTCCACTCCCTCATGTTATACCCCTTTAATGGGGCCTTTGAGGTTGAAAAAAGAATAAATCAAATCCATAGCACTTATGTGAACACTTGAAAAATTCATTGTAACAAAGACGTGTATACCGGTAAGGAGTAAAACGGATATATGAGACAATTTGAAAATACAGAAAACAATTAGTACGACTTCACTACAAGGCACACAATGTTTTCAAAAGTAACATACGTAAAGCAAGTGCGTTTCTGTAATGAAATGGTCAGAACAACGAAAAATGAAAAGAAAATATGGATAACAAAAATAAATATCAATCAATAAAATCTAAAGAGACAAAAAATATTGCCGCAATTGGTTAAAGTTAGGGCTGGTGAATTGCTCATATTTATTGAGCCTTTCGAAGCCCCAGCCTTAACCTTAGCTTTTTTAGAGCCCAGCACATTGTTAGTTAGACACTGATAAAGGACACTACTAAATAATAAATAGGGTCATTAGTGACAATGACATTGATAAAAGCGTTTTGCTCAAACGCCTTTAGGTTGTTTTCGCATTCAAAGCACGTAGCAAACCTTAAGTGCTCTCCGTAACTTTTTTTGACAGCCTGCTGTCGACGGCATTGAAAGCAGGTTGATCTTGCATACTTGCTTTAAGTTGTTATTATTGAATATCGGTTGTTTTCGCATTGTTTTAGCGCTTCCGAAAGGTATAAGTCCTGCGTCTATTATAATGAATTAAGATGCGAGTGAGCGAGTGGCTTGTTTTCTCCTTCCCGAGTCTTCGACCACACGAACTGTCTCAGTTAGTCACTGCGGTGGCTCACTGGTCATGGTGCTCGGCTTCTGACTCGAAAGACGCTGGTTCGATACCGCCCGCGACGGTCACATATCGATGAGGCGAAATGCTAGAGGCCCGTGTACTGTGCGATGTCAGTTCACGTTAAGGAAACTCAAGTGGCCGAAATTACTTGAGCCCTCCACTATGGCGTCCTTTATAGCCTGAGTCGTTTTGGGACGTTAATCCCCTTTTGCAAAAAAAAAAAAACACAGGATGACACATGTTCAGTACACTCGTCCGTGTGTGCCTTGTGTTTCAATAAAACTCTCCTACGATCAGCTCTAGCACTCGCGGCATTTAGTCCCTTTCGTCATCACATTTGCCATGGTGAATCTGCGTTTTGCAGCTAGAGTGACTGCGAAAACGCGAGCGTATCTCAGAAGAAGTAGCCCGTCCTTATTCACTGGTCTGCTGCAGTGTGTTAACAATATGGCAAGAGAGAAATCTCACTCTGCTCGTGGTGTACAAGTGCGTCATCGTTACAGCAGTCACAGCGCATACAACAGCGGGCAGCGGTAGCGGCAGCGAAAGGACATGGCACAACTTCTACGTGACTTTTTGCAGTCTTTTGCGGGGCGGACTGGCGCATCCCATCCTGCACATTGTGTTGCGGCGCCTTGCTTTCAGCATATCGCGCCACCGTTGTCACGAAGATTTTCTGCGCACGGCTGCAACTGTTTGCATCCCCGTGTCAGGGGAAGAATTATTGCCGGAACTTTCGGCTGGTGGTGTGCTCGGAGGACCATTCACTCTGGCAGCGGTGGCGGCAGCGAAAGAACATGGCGTAACTTCTACGTGACGTTTTGCATTTTTGCAGTCTTTTGCGGTGGGCTGACCCGCGCATCTCATCCTGCATATTTTGTTGCGGCGCATTGTTTTCAGCATATCGCTCGGCCACCGGTGTCACAAGATTTTCTGCGCACGGCTGCAACTGTTTGCATCGCCCATTCGCTGAGCATTCAACGCCCCCTTGTCAGCGGAAGAACTATTTCCGGAACTTTCGTCTGGTGGTGTGCTCGGAGGACCATTCACTCTGGCAGCGGTAGCGGCAGCGAAAGGACGTGGCCTAACTTCTACGTAACTTTTTGCATTTTTGCAGTCTTTTGCGGTGGGCTGACTGACGCATCTCATCCTGCACATGCAGGATGAGATGCGGCGCCTTGCTATCAGCATATCGCTGGGCCACCGGTGTCACGGAGACTTTCTGCGCATGGCTGCAACTGTTTGCATCGCCCTTCGCTGAAGATTCAATGCCCCTTGTCAGCGGAAGAATTATTTCCGGAACTTTCGACTGGTGGTGTGCTCGGAGGACCATTCACTCTGGCAGCGGTAGCGGCAGCGAAAGGACGCGGCCTAACTTCTACGTGACTTTTTGTATTTTTGCAGTCTTTTGCTGTGGGGGGACTGGCGCATCTCATCCTGCACATGCAGGATTCAATTCAATTCAATTCGATTTATTTTCCAGAAAATTCTGGCGGCTGCCTGGACTAAAAGTTGTAGGTATACAGCTTGACGAGGCCCAGGCAGCCGTTACAAGGCATAGAAGCAGAGTTTGTTGAGAACATTTACATACACACACAAAAAAAACGAACACGTAGTCAGGTTACAGTTTTCACAAAAAACAGGACAGCCAGAAAGCACAAAATCATCAATAAATTACAATAGGGAAAATACAGAAAACATATTTACATAAGATACAAGGGAGCAGCTGTACTTGGGCGCGAATTATACGTCAGGAATTATTTTTGAAGAAATAATTCACGCAATGCTTTCTTAGTAGGGTTATGTATGTCTTTATATCTATTTAAAATTACTGGAAGATTGTGCTGTAGTGCTTGGAACTTATAGTCAGTGCGAAAATGGGGAACTAACCTAGTGTCTGTGTTGCGAGTATTAACTGTGTGATCGTTCTGTTTCAGTAGCGCAGTGCCTTCTATCATAGACCTAAAGGATGACGACAGATGAAATGAAAGCAATAATCGGAATTCATACATACTTTGAATTTTTAACACACTGAATGTTTCAAAAGCTTGCCGTGTGTGGCTTAGGTAATCAAGATTGGCAATGTGACGTACTGCTTTCTTTTGCAGAAGGTGAATTTTTTCTAGGTTGGTCTTAGTTGTTGTCAACCAGACTAATGAGCAATACCTTATTTGCGAGACAAATAATGCATTATATATTTGTAGCTTTATTTTACCAGGAATGAACGCGCGGCAACGAGCAATTGCACCTGTTACCAACGAGAGGTTTTTTATTATCTTCTCAACATGCGAATCCCAGGTAAGGTGTGAAGAAAATGTTACACCTAGTATGGTGTGTTCGTGAACAATTTCAATTTCTTCACCACCACAAATGATCTTTTTTTCTAGACGAAAATTTTTGTTTCTTGCACAAAATAACATAACTTTCGTTTTTGCAGGAATAATTTTTAGTAGATTAATATCAGACCATTCACGAAGCCGATTAAGAAGTTGATTACACTTGGTGACTAGTTCATTCACATCAGGACCAGAGAACAAAATCGTGCAGTCATCAGTGTAAATAATGAATTTTAAACCTTGGTCAATGTTCACAATACTGTTTAAATAGACATTAAATAGCAGAGGGCCTAGTACACTTCCCTGAGGTACGCCTCTGAGGTACGCCTCTGATTATGGGATGCGGCGCCTTGCTATCAGCATATCGCTGGGCCACCGGTGTCACGGAGACTTTCTGCGCATGGCTGCAACTGTTTGCATCGCCCTTCGCGGAAGATTCAATGCCCCTTGTCAGCGGAAGAATTATTTCCGGAACTTTCGACTGGTGGTGTGCTCGGAGGACCATTCACTCTGGCAGCGGTAGCGGCAGCGAAAGGACGCGGCCTAACTTCTACGTGACTTTTTGCATTTTTGCAGTCTTTTGCGGTGGGGTGACTGGCGCATCTCATCCTGCACATGCAGGATGGGATGCGGCGCCTTGCTATC